>NC_053027.1:181773987-182009438 GCF_003073215.2 Triticum urartu | reverse complement strand
AGGTGTTTGGCCCCCCTTCCCGAAGGCTTGGCCAATCCAGTATTGGACAGAATGCTCAAGCTGGCGCCTTATCAGGTGCCCTCAAAGGAAGACGAAGGGGGGAATAAAGAGGCCGCACGCGGGGGGATTAGCACCCCCGCGAAGGAGGATAACCAGGGAGAAGAATCTGACATTCCCTCTCCCCGAGGAAGGAAGAGGACCACCTCTGAAGATCCGGAAACAAAGGCTTCCAAACGGGGGAAGAAATCCTCGCCGGAGGGTCCTGCTTCGGAGGGTATTCTTGCCGCACAATGTCCGCACGGGGATCAACCCTCTACTGAGCTGTAAGTAATCAAAAAGTACTTTAATAGTGAAAGTGTCCTACCTTACTTCTAGAGAATTACCGAAGCTTATATCTTGTAGTTTGGATCATAGCCCTTCTCGACAGAGTTCGTCTTCGGGGGATCTTCTTCCGGGGATGATGGAGAATGAAACGCCCCCCTGCCACCCTGCCTCATGAGGCGGGCGACCCTGAAGTGTTGTCGCGGAGGGTCTCTCCTGATCCACCAAGGCCAGAGGGTAATCCTTTGGCTTCCCGGAGTCCTCAGTATTCGGCTCCTAAAGAGAGCAACAGAAAGAGTCCGAAACCGTACATTGTGCGGTCGGACGCACTAAAGGATCTTCTGGAGCAAGCGGCCATCTCAGAAGCACATCGTACGCTAATGGGTACGGTAATTGAAAGGATTTCATCTGATGAAAGTGGATTGCATGAAGCTATTATGAGTCTGCTGAAAGGCTTCGAGGTATGTGAAATAGTGTATGTTTTTGATAGTACTGCACACGTTAGGTGTGCCCTATGCAGATAGTAGCCCCTGAGACTCTGGTTGTCGTCGAAAACGGCGGCAAACAGAGGATCATAGTCCCAGGTAATAACCAGACCGCCTTTATGTGCAGGTGGCTGAAGCTTCGGTGGCTAGCGGGACTGATGGGTTTGCCGAGCTAAAGCGGCAACTTGATGCGGCAGATGTCGATACCGTGCTTGTCAACAAGCGGCTTGACGAGGCATAGGGTAAGTGATTTATCCGGTGATCAACACATAGTAAGAGGAGCATGATGCCAATATCTTTAATATGTTGTGACTGCAGATGGAGCTACCACCGTGGAGACCCTTCGGGCGGAACTTGCCTGAGCCAAGGAGCAAGCCAGAAATAGCGATGCAGCCGCTCTTAAGGCGGTCGAAGAGCTGAGGGCCGAACAGGCCGCACATTGCCAGAGCAAGGAAAGAATGGCCAAGATGGTCGTTGAGTTGAAAGATGCCGCTGACCGTTACCAGCTTCTTGAAGAAGAAAACCTTGCGAAGGCGACGGACCTGGAGAAGGCCATGGTAGCAACCAAAGAAGCCCGCTCCAAAATACGAGCGACAAAGGAGGAGCTACATCAAGCTGGAGATATCGCAGCTGGGAATCCCTTTTTGTTGCGGACTAAGTTCGGAGATCCGAAGTATGCACCTCTTGATCAACCATGGAGTTCTGCAGACTCATACATGGATTTGGCAGCAAGTGCTGCTGATGCGGCCAAGTACTTCAAGGATCAAAAAGATCGTGAAGTGGAGAAGCTGTTCTGGTCACAGTTCCATGCTCCAGTGCGTCCGCTACTGTTGAATGAGCGGATGGCCGAGTGGGCCGAGCTCCATAGGTTGTCCGGACTTGCCATGAGGTTTGTTGTGGATCATCTGTGGCCGGGAGGGCCAAGGCCGAATAGTTACTTTAGTTTAGTGCAACAATTCCTTGGCGCTGTGCCGCACATCGACGCTATGAAGAGGTCGGCGTGCATAGAGGGTGCGCGGATGGCACTTTCCCGTGTCAAAACGTACTGGGCAGATATGGAGGCCACCGCTATTGCAACACAGGGTTCGGCCGTGGGCCGAGTAGCTGCTGAGCACTACTTTGAAGAGGTCCTTGAAGGCGCTCGTTCGATAGAGGCGCAGTGCTCGAAGAATATTATGTTCTCGTGACATGTATTCCCATTGTAAAAACAATATTTTATTGAATTATGAAGGCTGTATTTACACTTTGGCCTAAAAGTATTATGATGCCTCCTGTGCGGCCGTTTATGTAGATATGTATATAATCTAAAAGTTTGCAGTCGTTGGCTTCCGCCCCACATATATAATGCGGGGGTGTTCACAAAAAACGCGTATTCACACTTGATCCAACGTCTTGGTCCATTAAGGAGGTGGTAGCGCAGCGAACGAGGCAATCGGACTATATTGCTTTAACACTTTCACTTAGCCATAGGAGTTTGACGGTGGGGCTACTATATAGCCCATGGTACTTCTGCGCTCGTCCGAATATGGGTCGCGTACGTCCATGACCGGGAAACGGCCCTTCATTAATGCGTAGGAATCCCGAAGATTCTGTTGAGTCATCGAGTGGCTGACCAGTCTCGCGCTTTATCATGACAGTCAATTTTCGGCTTTCTCTACTGAGGTTCTCATCCGGATGAACCAGGGCACAATCGCAGTAGTTCTCCTAGTGCTACCTTAGCCGATATAGCGGAATGTAAGGTACCAAAACGTGGGAGCCGGGCAAACCCAACATTTGACCAAAGACATGATTCGGAGCTGATGCATATAAGGGCAAACCCGCGACGCCGAACACTCCCTAAGGTATTCGGTCTTTATAACATATGTCGGGCTGAACAATGCCCTTAATAATAAACACCGAGTGTCCAGGTACGTGCAATATCCTGACGTGGCCACATGCCAAGAACGTCAGTATCCTTCTCGGTTGTATTGAGTATCCGGAGGATGTGAACAACAAGAGACAGTAAGAAAGGTTTACGCAGGGTCTTAATCTGAAAAGAAACCCTTGAGCGGGTCCCTGCTGCATGTCTGCGCCTGTGTCTCCGTTGTGCCGTGTCCCGGACGGGTGTAGCACGATTGTCATCTGTAAAAGAGAAGAACTTAGGTGAAAGTTGCCGTGCCAAAAAATTGGTTATCATCAATAAACCGTTAAAATTCAAGATAAGTCAGGTTGAGCCGAGCTAGCCCTGATTACACGCAAGAAGCCCCTGGTACCGTTTATGAGGGTTTAACCATCAAACCAATCTCATGTATTTGTAGTGATGCGCCGGACTCGTCTAACCGTGTCCGTGGTCTTGACGACCTGTCATTTATTCTGGTTGCTGAGGCCGTCTAGTGCTCGGCTGTTAAAGCCGCCGCACATTCTTTCGCGCGTAGAGAACACTCAATATTTCCACTAACGGTGATGATGCCACGTGGACCGGGCATCTTAAGCTTGAGAGAAGCGTAATGCGGTACTGCATTAAAACGAGCGATGGACCGAGTAGTGCTTGATAGCCACTTCGGAATGGAGCGATGTAGAAAGTTAGCTTTTCGCTTCGGAAGTTGTCGGAAGAACCGAATACAACCTCTAGCAATAGAGAGCCCGTACAGTGGGCCTCTTGGCCTGGTATTACTCCCTTGAAGGTAGTATTGCTGCGGCTGATTTTTGTCGCGTCTATCCCCATTTTATGGATTGTGTCCTGATATATCAGATTTAGGGCACTACCACCGTCCATGAGGACTCGTGTGAGATGGTATCCGTTTATTATTGGTTCTAACACCAAGGCAGCCAATCCTTCATGCCGGATGCTTGTCGCGTGATCCCCGCGATCAAAAGTGATCGGGCAGGCCAACCAGGGGTTGAACCTGGGGGTGACGAGCTCTATGGCGCGTGTGTCTCGGAGTGCATATTTGCTTCTCCTCTTCGTCACACGGATCATGTTTACTGTTTTGACCTCTGGTGGGAATTTTTTTTGTCCTCCAGTGCTTTGCTGGCGAGGCTCGTCCTCGTCTTTGCTTGGTGTCTCCCCCCTTGTGTTCGGAGTTTAGTTTGCCGGCTTGCTTGAAGACCCAACATTCTCTGTGGGTGTGATTTGCAGGTTTATCGGGGGTGCCATGAATCTGACATAGTTTGTCAAGAATCTTGTTTAGGCCAGACGGTCCGTCTCTGCTGCCTTTGAAAGGCTTTTTCCGCTGACCTGGTTGAGAGCCCCTGAATCCGGTGTTGACCGCCATATTATCTGGGCTATCTTCTTTATTTCGATGCTTGTTTTTATTGCGTTGTGGTTTTCCATTGCCATCCCTGACTTCGGATGTGCTTGGGTCGCTGGTGCTACTGCGGGCTAACCAGCTATCTTCGCCCGTGCAAAAGCGGGTCATGAGGCTTGTTAGGGCTGCCATTGTTCTCGGTTTTTCTTGGTCGAGGTGTCTGCAAGCCATTCGTCTCGGACGCTGTGTTTGAAAGCTGCTAAGGCTTCGGCGTCCGGACAATCGACGATTTGATTCTTCTTAGTGAGAAAGCTGTTCCAGAGCTTTCGGGCGGACTCTCCGGGCTGTTGAATTATATGGCTTAAATCGTCTGCATCCGGAGGTCGGACATAGGTCCCTTGAAAATTAGCCCGAAAAGCGTCCTCGAGCTCCTCCCAACTTCCAATTGAGTTTTTGGGGAGGCTTTTTAGCCAGTGCTGAGCTGGTCCTTTAAGCTTGAGGGGCAAGTATTTGATGGCATGGAGATCGTCTCCGCGAGGCATATGGATATGGAGGATAAAGTCCTCTATCCAGACCCCAGGGTCTATGGTCCCGTCGTACGCCTCTATGTTCACTGGTTTGAATCCTTCTGGGAATTTGTGGTCCAGCATCTCATCGGTGAAACATAGGGGGTGTGCGGCACCCCTGTATTGGGATGTGCCACGGCATTCGGACGGTTATTCGGTTTTGGTTTTGTGCCGGAGCACGCTTCCTAGATCCATAGATGGATTTGGTCATACCGGACTTTTGGCACAAGTCCTCACGTAGATCGTGTGTCGACTTATGTGCAACTTTGTTAGCCGCTCTATCGCGGTCACAGGGTGGTGGATCCGGCCGGTTGGCCGTTTCATTTTTTGGCTGTGTGGGCTCTAAGGCCTCATCATCGAATTCAGGTAGTAGCTTGTGCTTTGGATAGCTCTTTGTGTGGTAACTTCCACTGTACTTTGCTTCGTAGTCGAGCACTTTGTTCCACCTGCTGTTGAGCATATTTTGTGCAGCCTTAAGCCTTTGCTTCTGCTTCTTCAGACTCCTCGCTGTGGCAATAAGCCTTCTGCAGAGGTTCTCTTGCTCCAAGTGCGTTTCCGGGATGATGTGTGCATCTTCGTCCAGACTATTTTCCTCCCAAGAGGGGGTTTGATGAGGTTTATCCTCGGCGTCGCCGTGTTCGGACGTCAGATCCGTACTATGTTCGCCACTTGCAGCTTCATCGTGCTCTGCCGCCGGGGCAATGTGGTCGTCGTTTCCTCTAGAGTCGACTGGAGTGTTATTTTCTCTTGCGCTGTTATCACTGTTTTTGCTATGATGGGACTTAGAGCGGCACCGCTGACGTTGGCGCTTTGATTGCTTCTTGGAGGGGCCATCCTCAGCTGTCTCTTCGCCATTGCCTTCTTTGGGTGTATCCACCATGTATATGTCATGTGATGAAGTGATTGTCCGGCGTCCTGTGGGCGCTGGTTCCTGTTCGTCTCCTGCATCTTCGTCCATGCCATCGATGTCTTCGGAGTCGAAGTTGAGCATGTCGGTTAAGTCGTCGACAGTGGCTACTAAGTGGGTGGTGGGTGGGCAGCAAATTTCTTCGTCGTCCGCATCCCATTCTAGCCGGACATAGTTCGGCCAAGGTTCTCCTGACAAGGAAAGAGACTTTAATGAATTTAGCACATCGCCGAAAGGCGAGTGCTGAAAGATATCCACGGAGGTGAACTCCATGATCGGCGCCCAGTCGGATTCGCTAGGCACGGATGCAGGCGGCTCAGAGTCCGTGGCCGGAGACGAATCCAGTGATTCAGCGACACGGCTCTCGTAAGGGGTGAAGTCAGTATCCGGCTCTATCGCCACTGAGAGCGTGGCCTCCATTGTGGGGTCTATCCCTCCGCTCTCGGATGGCACGATTTGCTCCGGATTGACGGCCGGAGTAGTTGCAGATGCGATCTCCCGAATACTTTCCGACAGCAGAGTTACGTCATGCTCGTCGTGACTGTGCGGCGCACCTGACACAGGCTCGAATCCGGCGAAGATCAAGTCTCCGCGGATGTACAAAGATCTTTCCGGGGAGGAAAACCTCACCCTGGATCGCATCGCTACCGATGATCGAAAGAGCCATCAGGCCTTACGGTGACGACACAGTGTAACTCTCAATGAAAGCACCAATGTCAGTGTCAAAACCGGCGGATCTCGGGTAGGGGGTCCTGAACTGTGCATCTAAGGCAGATGGTAATAGGAGGCAGGGGACACGATGTTTACCCAGGTTCGGGCCCTCTTGATGGAGGTAATACCCTACGTCCTGCTTGATTGTTCTTGATGATATGAGTATTACAAGAGTTGATCTACCACGAGATCATAGAGGCTAAACCCTAGAAGCTAGCCTATGGTATGATTGTCTGTTGTCCTACGGACTAAACCCTCCGGTTTATATAGACACCGAAGGGGGCTAGGGTTACATAGAGTCGGTTACAAGGGAGGAGATCTACATATCCGTATTGCCTAGCTTGCCTTCCATGCCAAGGAGAGTTCCATCCGAACACGGGACGAAGTCTTCAATCTTGTATCTTCATAGTCCAATAGTCCGGCCAAAGGATATAGTCCGTCTTTCCAGAGACCCCCTAATCCAGGACTCCCTCACTCTTGTTTTGTCATTTCATATACTAGTGGGAATTTTTCATTATAGAACTTGGCTTGTATATTCCAACAATGTGCCTCCTCAAGTGCCCTAGGTCTTCGTGAGCAAGCAAGTTGGATGCACACCCACTTAGTTTCTTTTGTTGAGCTTTCATACATTTATAGCTCTAGTGCATCCGTTGCATGGCAATCCCTACTCCTTGCATTGACATCAATTGATGGGCATCTCCCTAGCCCATTGATTAGCCGTGTCGATGTGAGACTTTCTCCTTTTTTGTCTTCTCCACATAAACCCCTTCATTATATTCTATTCCACCCATAGTGCTATATCCATGGCTCACGCTCATGTATTGCATGAAAGTTGAAAAAAGTTTGAGATTACTAAAGTATGAAACAATTGCTTGGCTTGTCATCAGGGTTGTGCATGATGAGAGCATTCTTGTGTGACGAAAATGGAGCATGACCAAACTATATGATTTTGTAGGGATGAACTTTCTTTGGCCATGTTATTTTGAGAAGACATGATTTCTTAGTTAGTATGCTTGAAGTATTATTATTTTTATGTCAATATTAAACTTTTACCTTGAATCTTTCGGATCTGAACATTCATGCCACAATAAAGAAAATTACATTGAGAAATATGTTAGGAAGCATTCCACATCAAAAATTCTGTTGTTATCATTTACCTACTCGAGGACGAGCAGGAATTAAGCTTGGGGATGCTTGATACGTCTCCAACGTATCTATAATTTTTGATTGTTCCATGCTATTATATTATCTGTTTTGGATGATAACGGGCTTTATTTTACACTTTTATATTATTTTTGGGACTAACCTATTAACTGGAGGCTCAGCCCAAATTGTTGTTTTCTTTGCCTATTTCAGTGTTTTGCAGAAAAGGAATATAAAACGGAGTCCAAACAGAATGAAACCTTCGGGAGCAAGATTTTTGGAACAAACATGATCCAGAGGACTTGGAGTGGACGTCAGGTAATCAACGAGGAGGCCACGAGGCAGGGGGCGCGCCTACCCCCCTGGGCGCGCCCTCCACCCTCATGGGCCCCTCTTTGCTCCACCAACCTACTTCTTCCTTCTACCCTGCAAACATCCAGGAGCACCACGAAACCCTATTTCCACCGCCGCAACCTTCTGTACCCAAGAGATCCCATATTGGGGCCTTTTCCGGAGCTCCGCCGAAGGGGGAATTGATCACGGAGGGCCTCTACATCAACTCCATGGCCCCTCCGATGATGTGTGAGTAGTTTACCTCAGACCTTCGGGTCCATATCTAGTAGCTAGATGGCTTCTTCTCTCTCTTTGGATCTCAATACAAAGTTCTCCTCGATTCTCTTGGAGATCTATTCGATGTAATCTTCTTTTGCGGTGTGTTTGTCGAGATCCCATGAATTGTGGGTTTATGATCAAGTTTATCTATGAACAATATTTGAATCTTCTCTGAATTCTTTTATGTATGATTGGTTTATCTTTGCAAGTCTCTTTGAATTATCAGTTTGGTTTGGCATACTAGATTGATCTTTCTTGCAATGAGAGAAGTGCTTAGCTTTGGATTCAATCTTGCGGTGCTTGATCCCAGTGACAGAAAGGGAAACGACACATATTGTATTGTTTCCATCAAGGATAAAAAGATGGGGTTTATATCATATTGCATGAGTTTATACCTCTACATCCACTACAAAAAAATACACTTCCGTGATGATACGTGTTTGTCACAGTAGGTCGCGTTTTTTGTCATGCATGTACATCCATGACAAATTGATGACAGAATCAAGATAGTCATACCTGTGCTGTCGTAGAAGTGTTCCATGACATTACGAAAATTATCATCATGGAAGTGTCCACTTCCATGACGATAAATCGCGCGTCACAGAAGTGCTTTCGTCAAGGGTGACCGACACGTGGCATCCACCGTAACAGAACGCCGTTAAGCTATCGGGTCGGGTTTTGGATCCGATAACCCGTTAACAGCCCCGACCAATGTGAAATTTCCAAGTGTAAAATTCTTATTGGCCGGACGAAACACGTGTCAGCTCGTCAGTGGGTCAGATAGGCGCCTATGATATGTCGACACATGGCACGGCCCAACAGTGGCCCATTTAGCTTACAAAGCCGGCCCGTTTGACTTGGTCAAAAGTTAACGGGCTGGGCCATGAAAAGCCTGTTAACGGTCTCTTCACAAATAGCCCATTTTACGGCCCGTTAACTCACGGTCCGTTAGGCCCTAAAGGAAATCGGCCCAACAACGTCATGTGGGCCGTCGAATATAATACCAGCCCATTTCACTTTCGGCCCATGTATGGCCCACGACGTCTTTCGGCCCATATGAGGCCTTCGTATCTTTCGGCCCATTACAGGCCCACGGTGACTCTAGCCCATAATGAACAGTAATTTTCTTTATACCCGTTAACGGCCCGTGATTTACATGGGCCATTTCCAGCCCATATTAGCTTTCGGCCTATTGACGGCCCGTACGTTCTTGGGCTCCTTTTCGGCCCTCGATTACTTCCGGCCCGTTACTGGCCTGTTCCCCTAATGGGCCAAATTTGGCCCATGGCAAGAGTCGGCCCGTTACTGGCCCGTTCCACTAATGGGCAAATTCGTCCCATGGCAAGAGTCGGCCCGTTACTGGCCTGTTACCCTAATGGGCCAAATTCGGCCCATGGAAAGAGTCCACCCGTTTCTGGCCTGTTAACCCGTTGTGCCGTTTCCAACCCGTCCTGTATTCTGGCCCATTAACGACCCGTTATGCCTGTGACAGAATTAAGCCTTTGCTGTCCTATGGCATGTTAACGGCCTATTATCATGCTGGGCCGATACCAATTATGCCCGATTATGGCCCATGTAGACCCATTTATCCGACGGCCCGAGGTCCACCGATTACATGCCCATTTATCGACGGCCCGTAGGAGACCCATGGATCCTATGGCCCGTATATGGCCCATGGTAGTTGCGGCCACTAGCAAACCAGGGAAAAAGAAGACTAGGAAATAAATAAGGCCGAAACTAACGCTAGGCTATTAAGGCGATTGCACAGATTACATCCACTCGGCATCAAAGATCGCCACCAGTGCAAATATAAGGAACACCCTACACTATACAAAAATGGCTTGCTGTTTTCTTCAGGTGGTGGCTGCATGTTAAGAATAAATTTTGTATCGCACCAAAACAAATTACAACTATATGACAAAAGCAAGGTTGGCATAAAACTTAACAGTCTAGCAGATAAATGCACCACCAGAAGTTTAGAAGCTCAGTTCATTTGACCTGACTGTTACGTTTTCATGCTGTATTGACTGATGGAGCACCATAACCCTCGCCTTCATTTCCCCTAGGCTCCTGAACAACATAGCAAATGTCTGATAGTCTGGTTTCAAAACCATGCATATCTTGACGACATTGAGCAATGTTTCTCCTTGTTTCACAAAGGATCTCTGTTAGGGAATGGACTTGTGTCTGGAGCGCAGATACAACATTGCTTTGAGCTTGCATATCTTGATCATGAGGCAGTTTGGACGATATTGCCTTAACAACCAACCCAGTATTATGCAGGAACGTGCTTTTGGCACTGTTAGTGGACATGTACTGACCCACTGCAACAAGAGCTGACATTGCGGTTATAGTTGCCTCGCCACCTTCAGAAGGTGGCGGTTCCACCATTTTTTCCATAGCTCGCTGAAAAGTTGAGGTTTTACATTAGTAGTACCAGAACAGAAGATATTAAGGAGGCAGCAAAACCAAACAAAATAGCTTTGGTCTATATACAGAACTTATTCTGGTGAACCCATGTAAAATATTAGTTGTATTTTATTGCAAAGTACATAATAAAACCAGGTTCCAAACATATGACCATGTACCATCGCTAATGTATTGTCTATTTCTTCACATTGTATTGAGGGCTAAGGATAAAGAGACGAAGTTTATAATATGGTAAGCATAGTATGGCGTCATTCATATCACAAAACAACTGAGAACAGACAAACAGGCAATTGTAACATTGTGTGGGCAAGTCCAGGACGGAACTAGATTACGGGTCAAGATCAAAGGAACATCACTCCTCTCTTTTAAACCTTGTAAGTTGCAATATTACGCTAAGACAATTGTGTATAAAATTGAAAAGAGTAATAGACATTGGCTGCAAACCATGCAGTTCAAGGCACAAGTCAGAGTAAGTAGTAGTTAAAAGGCATGAGGATTAAGGACTTACAACAGCGGTTTTGACTGGTGTAGTCATGCCCTTCTTCTTGCTGGTGTGACAGTCCTTGAAGATTTCCACAACATTTGGTTCAGGTACTTTTTGGTCCTTGCGGGCTTTCCTCTGCATTCAGAACAAGTCAATATAGATCTGATAATATGGTACAGTGAAAAGAGTGAAACAACAGCTAATTACAAGAGCCTCGCAGTGTGCAATATAGCTACGAGATCCTGTCGTCTGTTGAAATTTCACTTTCGTACGGTTGGCCTTGTTCTTTGAATAGTTCACCTACAAGAAGATAGATTTGTGTGGCACATGCGTAAATAGGACTTCAACATGTGATCTGATGACATATATATATAGTGTACCCGATACTTCGGATCAGACCAGTGTTTAACGAGGCCTATCCAGTCTTCATCAGATATATTTTCCACTGGAGATGTTTGGGAAAGTTCACTATTAGCCTTGCCTTCAAAGTGAGTTTTCCTCAAGTTATACCGATACTGTCGCAGAGCAGACTTGAAAACATGGCTGCAAGCTTGTCTGGTTGCATCATCTTGGCTATCCAACTTGAACCTCATCTGTTGAAAATTATGGGAGTCTCATTATCAGCAACCTAGAAAGTATTGGACAGAGCAAGACGATATTACTAGTTTCCATACATAACCATACTTACAGATAAATGGTCGAGGAAGATGTTGAACTGGGTTTCGTCTTTGTCATTCCTGTACTGAATCCATGTTGGGAGGATACGTACATGACACCTAACAGCAACCGCTACCTCTGATACTAACTTGGCTGACTCTGTAGCATCACGTGGCCTTTTTAAACCTGCCTCAAAATGGATCTCGATTCTTCCTCCTCTAGATTTAGTTAACCTATCGAGCATTATCCCTGATGTTTGTTTCCTCTTGAGCCTAGGTGCTAGTCCAACAACAAACATAGGAAGTATTAGTGTACATCAAACTGTGATACTACATATAAAGAAGCATGCAACTGTAACTTGACTCCAGCAACTACCTTCTTGCTGTTGAAGCTCACAAGGTTCATCTGATATTGCCAACTCGTCTTGTGTCAAGAGTGCTTGGGAAGTAGTGTCAGGTGGCAAGGGAGCTTGGGAACGTGCTGCTAGCTCAGTTGACGCACGAGTACGTCGTGCAGCTGGTAGTACTGTGGTAGGTGTTTCAAGAACTAGGGCTGCCTCTGCTTGTTTGGTGGCAGCTATTTGTTTCTGTTTGTCTTTTTTTGCAACTCGTGTAGCATGGGATGCCGTGTTTGTATAATTTTCTGCTGGACTTTGACCTTCTATTTCACCATCTGTCCCAGCAGAATCTGCAGGATTCATCCGCTTCTCATTCCCTGCCATTCTGTGTTTCTTCCTCTTTCTCTGTGCCATGTTAAGTCAAGCTGACAAGAAAAACAAATAACAATTTAGTTCTTCAAAACAAATTGATGCGTGATACAAACGAACTGAACTTTGATGTTAGACAACCACATGATAGGAGGATGTAATATGTATGAAAAACAGGACGGAAGAGATAACCAGAACTATGATGTGTAAACTAAGAAGAAGACATTTCACCAAATTAGAAGCAATGCAATGGAAGGTAGAAACCATATGAAAGATGCTACAAATATCGCTCTGCCAAGTTAACAGTGTCTCATCATAAATGGCGTTTAAACAAATGTGAAGCAGTACAAGAAATAAATCATATGCAAGATGCAAACAACATCACACTACCATGTTAGAGGTCTCTCGTCATTAGTGCCATTGCATATTCACAGCATTGCATATTCACAGCTTATGATGTGTAAACTAAGGAGAAGGCATTTCAACAAATTAGAAGCAATGAAAGCTAGACACCATATGAAAGATGCAACAAATATCACTCTACCAAGTTAAAACTGTCTCGTCATAAGTGCCATTTCAACAAATTAGTAATACAAGCTAGAAAAGAATGTGAGATGTAACCTATATCACACTCCGAAGTCAAACGTGTCTTATGATAAGTGATTGTTGCAGGTTACACAACAGTAGTAATTTGATGTAAGAACATGGTGTGATAGACATATATTGTATGTTCTAGAAACAAGAACACGTGTCTTATTCAAGTATAATGTGTAAAGTAAGCAGATGGAATTCAACAAAATTAGAAGCAATACAAGCTAGACATCACACATAACATGCAACCACATATAACAGTGCCAAGTTAGAGGGAGCACCGATGATGCTGCACTAGGGGAGACGTGCTCATCATAAACACAGCTTTGTTGAGTGTCTATGCATGTGTTGTCTTGGAAATCATCTTGGGGGTGTGGAGGAGTAGAAACTGTAGAGGCCCTCCGTTTGGAAGGAGCACCTTTATCCACTGCCTTGCTAACTTCCTTCCGCTTTATTGATTTTGAATTGTCAAGTAAAACCGACAAGAAAAAGCAATAAAATTCTCTCTTCAGAACTCATTCATGCATGATACTGACAATCACTACTTTGATGTAAGGCAAACACATGATACCAAGATGGAATATGTACGAAAAACAGGACGACATGACATGTTCACAACTGTTTGTGTAAACTAAGAAGAAACCATTCCAGCAAATAAGAAGCAATGCAAGCTAGACACCACATGGAAGATGCAACCAATATGACTCTGCCAAGTTAAAAGCGTCCCATCATAAATGGAATTTCAACAAATTAGAAGCAGCGCATGCTATAAATCATATGAAAGATGCAACTACTAACGCACTGCATATACTAAAGGTGTCTCGTCATGTTGATTGATGCGGGATACAAAAAAAACAATAGTTTTATGTAAGGACATGCTTAATAGACAGACGTACTATGTACTAAATACAGGAAGGCATGTCACATTAACAGGTATAATGTATAAGCTAAGCAGACTAGCACATGCAGTTTAACCAGATTGGAAGAATTACAATCTAGACACCATATGAAACATGCAACCACATATCACGCTGCCAAGTTAGAGCAAGCACCTGCAATGCTAGTGTAGGGGAAATGCTGTAATCAACTACAGAGCTACGTTCACTATCTTCATCTAGCATTTCTATTTCTTGAGAATCATGTCGGGAGGCTGACGATGCATTCTTTAAATGAGGAGTAGTCCCCTTGCCTGCCTGCCTCGTCATAAGTGATTGATGAGGGTACACAAGAACATTAGTTTGATGTAAGAACATGGTTAATACACAGATGTACTAGTATGTACCAAAAACAGAAAGACATGTCATATTCAAAGGTATAATGTGTAAGCTAAGCAGATGCAATTTAACCAAATTGGAAGCAATACAAGCTAGACATCCGACTGGAGTGGTGAGCATGATCATCTAGGACCTGAGAGCCTAGTGGGAGGCGGGCTGCTTCGCCACCATCGCAGCTTTTTAGTTGGCTTCCAGGTGATGCCTATCTTTGCTGGGCTTGTCACTGGCTCGGCCAGTTCCCTGACTAGCTATTTGTCTTCTGGTGCTCATGGGATGGTGGTTCATGTAAAAAACATCTTTCCTTATCTTACTGACTTCGGCCTTTTGAATAAAAGCTAGACACCATATGGAACATGCAACCACATATGACACCGCGAAGTTAAAGCAAGCACCTGGGATGGTGGTTCATTGCGAGCGAGGTCATCAACTCCAGAGCTACGTTCCCCATCTCCATCTGCTGACACTACACCCTTTAAAGCGTTGAAACATGTCTTGCCTAGCCGCACACCAAACTGGAGCGACTTCTCTCTTTTCTTTTTGGCTTCTCTCATGGCAGCAGAGTCTGAAATACCCTTGCATAAAAACACAACAGTGAGAGTAAAGGTGAAGTGTGTGCAGAACTAGTGCATTGTAAAAGTGGCAGATAGCAGGTGGCTGAAAAATAAATGACAGGAGACATATGATAGCTCTACAACATTGCATGGCAAACAAAATTAGATTCTACTCTGTATGATTTTGTAATATATGAGCACAGGAAATGCAGGTACTCCTCCAGCACACCACCACATGTGGTCATATCTAAGATAACAGTCGACTGAAAATAAATAGGTCAGTCGATTTTTTTAATGAACCGTCCGATCTATAAGGAACGGGCAGATGGCCTTCGTCTCCCTCCCGCCAGTCACTGTTGACGATCTTTCTCGAACCGCCAGCGACCACCGGCCCAGACCCCTGCCTCCGCCGCCCCGCCCTCCCATCGACCTCACACCACCGCCGTGCTTGGCAGCGCCCCCAGGCCATCCCTTTAATCCTGGCCGACCTCCAGATCGGGCGCCAGTAGCTATAGGCCGCACACGCCCCTAAGATAAACACCAAGGCGCTGCTTCCCCGGTGTAATAGGCGTACTAGCGCCTGTTATACGCCGGGGAATGCTTCCGTTAATTGGGAATCAAGTGGCCAGAAATTGAAATTCAGGGGGGCGACGGACCTCTAGCTAAGGTGAAATAGTATATGAGGAGAAACCTTGTGCATCGCGAGTTACTAGGAACATCTAGTATCCAGAAGAAGCGGTCAACTAGTGTCTTCTGTGGGATGAATACCGTGCAAGCATAGATGTAAGATTTGCACGAATAAGGGAAGAGGAGTACCTTTTTCGGTTGCCGGTGTGGTCACCTCCACAAGTCACGCCGATTTTCTTCTTTTTACCGGGAAACCGATGTTCTGGAGGGTGCAGGCTTGGACAAACCCATGGCCAAATTGTTGACTGTGTTGCCGTGGCCGTATGTCGGCGGAGGGGAAGCAGATCCGAGGCGGCGAAGGACGGCGTAGCAGGAACAACTTCGGTGCGGTGGAGGGTGGCGAAGTTGGAGCGGCAGCGGTGAGGCGCAGGACGACGTGGTTGAACTGGCTCGGGTACGGACGGCTCGGCCTCGGCTTCAACTACTAGCCGTGGAGGGCGTTGCGGTTGAGGTTGCGGTGGACGATGACGTCAGAGTATCGGCTCCGGCGTGATGGAGGAGGGCGGCTGTTGATGGGTGGGATGGGGTGGCAGACGGAGGACGCCGGGGTTTCGCGGCTGGTGGAGAGGTAGTTTTGGCGCCCACGGAGTACGAATGGGGAATCAGACGGGTGGGGGGAACCATGTTTCGATCTGGGACGCGTTTGTTTTTGGCTTTTTTGAACAGAAGATGGGACGTGCTTGTTAGAAATTTGGGGAAAGTACAAACTTTGGCCCCCTCTTAAATTTCGGACCTACTGCGGGTCGGGGGTAGGATGGTAATCCCAGGTGTCCCAAATAGTGGGCGGGAGCGATTTCGGCTGCACGCATGTGTGCTTAGGCGGCCATTGTGTATGAATGTTTTTCGGATGCCGTTGCGTGGCGTCTAGATGAAGCTACAAACCTACCCCGGTTTAGACCTTTGGACGTCAGGCCGGTAGGTTTCACGGGTCGGAGTTATTAGAAAAGTAATTTCCTTGTACTACCAAACATTGGTCTCACGCGGTTTCGGGCGAGTAGAGGTTCTTTTGGCGCTTCGTTCGAAATTTTGAAACACAAGCGTTCACGTTTAGAGTACTCTTGAACTATGAGGATTGACCTAAATATACAATGTTATATTTGACCTTGTATGTTTGAAAACCTCATTAAATTATCCGCTTCTTTTTGAAATTTTGACACTTGAAAATCCTATAACTAAGATTATTTTGGAATGGAGGAGCTAAATTTGAATCTATTTTGTACACGACTACATGTGCTATTATGTACAAAATCAGAGCAAAGATTGGTGCCCCCATAATTTAGGTATGGTTTACAAATGCCATGATATCAAATTCAAATAATTGAATGGACTTCATGTTGAATTTGATTTTTTAAACCACCTTAAGTTGAATTCAAATGTATGCTAGTTCATAGGTAGTAGCTATTTATAATGTCCATTGTGTAACTTTCGTATGTATAATGTGCTTTACACACAACATGAACTATACTCACGTTTATATTCGATTGCTAAAGCGATGCATTGTCTGGAGTTCAAAATACTAACTATGTGGATCAATTGTGTCGAATAATAACATAGACATGCTCAAATTCGATAGAATCTAGATGTCTGATGGATCAATGACCGCTCCTTACGCGAATTGCAAATATCATGATCCCATCCTAATATTTGGATACAATTTATATCTTTAATCAATGTGTAGAGCAGTCTTTTACGTGTAGGTTCACTCTCCATCGGTGGTCTCTCACACATGCTCACACACGCTCTCCCGAGGTGTCTTTCTCGCACACATGCTCTAGATATAACCCTCCCTCCCTCTCGTAACCATTTACAACTGTTTTCACTAACCTTTATCACAAGCACTCTTCCTCTCGCAAACATACACATGCACAATCCTCATCGACCCTTTCTATATACATGGACCTGCCTACGTGTCTCATGTACGCACATTATCTTTACGCCTGTCTCTCACGCATTGTCTCACACCTCTCTTCCTAATCGACGAGTATGATTCTAGTAGAGCATTCTGTAGGATGCCCCTTAAAGTTAGGTTGGATGAATAGTAATATCAGAGATAAAGGGATTACCTTAGTTCGAGAATCTAGGGTTACAAATCCTAGCCGGCTTTGTCAGTGGACACAGAGTCCTTCACAATTCTGCTATCTTTGTCTTGTACGACTAGTCATCCATGGGTCTTCCTAAATGCGTCACGTGCCGACCAATGTGGCGCAGGACGGAACAGAACGAAGGGCCTCACCTCGACCCACCGGACCTCACGCAGTGACACACCCTCTGCCCCCACGTCTCATTATCTTCTCACACCCACACATACCAACACAAACACCACACACACAGAAAATTTCTCCTGGTGCCTCTATTCCCTTCCCCCTTGGATATACACACTCAAGGGAATGTAATCTCTTGTCATGACGTCATATTCGTCTCTCTCTCTAGACCACTCTCATTTCTCGTGCTATCTCTCCCACGCCCCCCGTCGGCCCCTCTATCCATGCCTCTCTCGAATACGTAATACACACACATACCTCTATAGGCCCCGCCAAATGCATCAACTACACATTCACACATGTTACATCACGTACCCCATTGATCTAAAAAGCCCTCTCTTCACGTTTATTTCGCATACAACATTCCTTTTGAATAAAGTGTGGCCAAAAAATTATTTTAGAGTTTCTATATATATACAACATTACAAAGTTATATGGAGGAGTACGAATGCTAATTTGCATTGCATGGTGCCCACAATGATATTTATTCCGCACTATGAATTTGTATATTTTTATACTATATACAAAGTTAGTCATAATATGTCACATCCCTAGTTCTGGTATGACCTAGGCTAGCCTTCATGTTTGCATCATGTTTAAATTTCATTTAAATTTGAAATGGGGATTTGTGAAACCCTCAGAATTCATTTCTGGAAATGACCTAGATAAAAATTGCTCCAAAAAGGTTCAAGAAAATGTTCATGTTGCTCTCTGAAAATATTGGACAGAGATAAAATTCAAACCAATATTTTTAGGAACTCATAAATATTTATTTTGGCCATTTGGAATTAATGCAATAATTATTTGCATTGGATATATATATATTATATATGTCCAATAATTCTGATTTTTACTATGGGTCTTTGGAATAATCCAATTAGTTCCTACAATAATTTTCAGAAGAAAATAAATTGGTTTAGTATTTTACTAAACCAGAAACAAATGTCAGAAAAATAGAAAAGAAAAACAAAATGGAAAAACCTACCTGGACCTTACCTGCGGCCTGGCACTGTGCAGCCCAACTAGCCAGCCCGACCCATCCCCACCTCCCCTGTCGTCTTCCTCCTCTTGCCAGGAGGACGAAGGGCGCATGGTCGCCGCGCGCGAGCACACGCCGGCCACCTCCTGCTTCCCTACTCGCCGCAGGAGGCACCCGAGGGCGACACACACCCCCCTGAACACCAATCACTCTCTCCCGACCTTTCCCCCCTCCTCTGCTCTCTTCCCCGCTGCTGCACGAACGCTGCCGTCACCGCCGCTCGCCGTTGTCACGCTCACCATCTCCCCCTCCCCCTCTCGTCGTGCCCACGAGCTCCGCGCCGTTGCCCTGCATCGTCTTCCTCAGCCACGCAAGCCGAAGCGCCCCGAGGAGCCTCCATCGTCGTCCTCTTCACCGCCGGCCGCCGTGGATTCCCACCGCTCGCACGTCGCCGTCCGGCCTTCCCCGAGCCCGCTTCGAAGCCTACTGCATCGTCTGTGAGCCACTGCGTCGATCCCCCTCTCCCCTAGCTCGAATTCTTCCTCTAACACCGTCGCCGTCGCGGCCGAGAGCTCGGCTCCGCCGTTCATGTCACTTCCGTGGCCACTGTCACCTAGGGTCGCAACCGAGCACACCACTGTGCTCAGTGTAATGCCAGGAGGCCGTCGAGGCACTCTGCAGCCCCTCTCGAGCTCCGTAGCGCTGAACCCGCCGTTCCCGTAGCTCCGGCCACTGCCATGGTTGCCGTGACCATCGTCTCCGGCCACCCCACGGCCTCCCGCGTGTCCCACTAGATGCGCGCGAGCCTGGGCATCGCGTAGGTGGTCTCTGCCGCGCGTTTGGTCGCCGGAAGGCGATTTCCGACGCCTCCGCTGCATCTGGCCTCACCGGCGTCGAGTCGCCGGCGGGTTTTGACCCGCTGACCGGGGTTTGACCTCCCCCTTGTGTCACTGACGTGTGGGCCACCCCCCTGACATTTAGTTAGTATTAGTTTAACACTAATTAACCTAGGTTAGTTAGCTAGTTAGTCACTGACCAGTGGACCCGGTGCCCACTAATCCTAATTAGACTAAATAAACCCCCTGTTAACTAACTGAGTCACTGACGTGTGGACCCCACACATCAGGTTTGACTTGGTCAGCGCTGTTGACTTGCTGACGCAAGCATGACGCAGTGCTGACGCAGTTATTTCTTTTCTGGTTTTAAACTAAATCAGGAAATTCCAGAAAATGCTATAAACTTCAAAAATTCATAGAAATTCAACCGTAGCTCAGATTGAAATAAGTTATATATGAAAAATTATCAAAAAAATTCAATCTATCCATTTGTACCATTTTCATGCATGAAAAACCAACCTATACATGTTGTATAAGTGAAACACTAAAATAGCTTATATAAAGAGCTTATTTTGGAGATGCATTTGAATCTTTGGTTCAAATGGATTTCATCCAAATAAAAGCTAGTTGCATTAGCTCAATCAGCATCACATATTCATGCCATGATCATGCATCATATTGTTGCATATGGTTGTGTATTGATTACCGACACCGTTCCTTCTCGATAGGTCTTGCTCCGGAGACCATTCCAGAGTACCTGTTTGAGGAGCAGTGCCCCCCTGTTGATCTACCAGGCAAGCAAACCCCCTTGTTCATTCCGATACAATCCTACTCTCTCGCTCCTGCTCTCATTTATTGCATTAGGACAACAACGATTCAACTGCTACTTTATGCTGCGGTAGTTGAACCCATTCCTCTGCATGACCTGTCATTGCCACAGTAAATAGTTAAAACCCACTAGCATGTGTAGGAGTTGATTGAGCCATGTTGTGTTCTTGCCATGCCATGCCTGCTATTGCTTAGAGTTGTGTCAGGTCTGATTCATCGGGAATGAATTGGAGTGGTACGATATGTTCTGGTGCTGAGAGTTAAGCGTGTGAACACGATTTGGTAAAGGTAGTGGTGAGAGGCCATGTAGGAGTACATGGTGGGTTGTCTCACTGGAACCATCCTTAAGCACTGAGTTCCGTGTATGTTGTCCAATTACTAGCTACTACCACACATTGGAATGCTTAAGTGCCCCTCTCGACTTATTAGCCAACTTGATCTCTGTCCAGGAGTTGCAAATAGTTTCTGGTGTTTGTAGGTAGTGTTAGTAGTCTACCAAGTGGCACCCAGCCAGGTGGGCTTGGGACAAACTAGGCACAGTGGCACGGTGTACCAAGTGGCACCCGGATGGTGGGCTTGGGAACCCTGCTCACATCGTTTGGGGCCGTGAGCGACACCCCGGCCAGATCTCCTTGCGGATGGAACCCGAATAGGCGATAAACCTGGATGAGAGACTTGCGTGGTTAGTCAGGTCGTGGCCGACACCCTCGCTGGGCTTCCTCTTGAAGGTTGCCGAGTACATGTCGTGTAAACGACGATAAGTGGTGAGAGCATGTGTGAAGAAGTACACCCCTGCAGGGTTATCATGATCTATTCGAATAGCCGTGTCCTCGGTTATGGACTTCTTGGATGCTTACGTGGTACATAGACAACTTAAAGTGGATACTCTAAAATGCTCAAGACAAGTGTGAGTGCTATGGATGGCTTTCTCGTAGGAAGACGAGGATGAATCCATAGTAGTGTATTGATGTGGTGATTAGTGGACTCATGTGCGCTGCCTCACCTCAAAGAAGTTTCTCGTTGTCGTAGAACAGGATAGCCACTGAGTCAAAGCTGGCTTGCTGCAACTAAACCCCACATTACCTTCTTGATACAAATGCATGTATGATAGGATCTGATGTAAGTCTTACTGAGTACCTTTGTACTCACGTTTGCTTTATTTATGTTTTGCAGGTGAGACATCTGTCTCACTAGTAGTACCGCTTGGACTTCGACGAGTAGCTTGTTACCTCAGCTACGACCTTGTACCCTTGGGAGGGACTTGTAGATAGTCAGGCCTCTTAGCCTTTTTATTTTGTAATTGTCTGTACTCAGACATGTAATGCTTCCGTTGCTTGTATGCTCTGAATGATGGGTCATGTGACCCCTATTTGTATTTAATGCTATGTGGCTCTTCTGGGCCTTTATCTATATGAGTTGCGTTATGTTGTGATGCCATGTTGTACAACACATACTTGCATGTCATGCGTACGTGTGACATGTATTGCTATGTGTGGGATCCGACAATCTAGTTGTTTATCCTTGGCAGCCTCTCTTATGGGGAAATGTAGTCTAGTGCTTCCTTGAGCCATAGTAGTTCGCTACAGCCCGGTTCACCTGAGTCCTGCTAGCCCAGCACTACTGCTCAGGACACTTGACTGGCCGGCATGTGTTTCACTTCGTTCCTGTGTCTGTCCCTTCGGGGAAATGTCACGCGGTGACATCCGGAGTCCTGCCTAGCCTGCTACAGCCCGGGTTCCCCAGAGTCCTGTTAGCCTAGTGCTACATCCCGGATTCACAAGCTGCTGACCGACATGCTCGATGTGAACATGTATGCCTGTCCGCATAGGTTAGTGCCGCTTTGGGTTCACGACTAGCCATGTCGGCCCAGGTTCTCTGTCATATGGATGCTAGCGACACAATCATATACGTGAGCCAAAAGGCACAAACGGTCCCGGGCCAGGGTAAGGCGACACCCATGGGAATACCGTGCGTGAGGCCGCAAAGTGATATGAGGTGTTACCGGCTAGATCGACGTGACTTGGAATCGGGGTCCCGACATAATAAAGAGAAACGAAGAGCATCTCTCTCTCCATCGCATACCCCCTGTACGCCCCTTTCACGTATGCACACAAAACTATCTCCAGGTCCTCTAAAAGTAAGCCCCCAGAAAATTCACGCATGTTTCATCTTTCTCTCGCGATATATGCAATGACGATCATTGTATTTGAAGCGAAAGCACGATACGTACATTGGACTTCAGAATCCACTCATTACGGTCACCATTTACGTTTAGTGGTTATTATGCAGTCACGAGCTCACCGTACAACTCTGTATTTTCTCATGACATGACTAGTTGACCAGTTAAATGCTCCACGTGGCACCTCTAGTGTTGCATCACATTATCTCACTACCATCGTGCCCACCTGTCGACTTGTATCTACTCTACATCTACAATCTTATAAAATGCATAAAATACACTCTTATAAAAAACAGAGTTGGTGATGATGGTGTGCCTGCCATCCTGCAATATAGGCCGTCCGATTTATATCTAACGGATAGGAAAGAAACTATGGCAATTTTGCAAAAAGGTACCCACACACCTCTCCACATTTGCAAATAAGGCCTTCCCTCATTCATCGTTTTCTCTCACAAGATAAACAAGTCATACAAATGCATCTTGATGTTACGTGCAACGCACGGGCATCTTGCTAGTAAGAATGAAAACAAACGACAAAAAAAATTTGGACGGTGGTTCGAAGTCATGACCGCGGGCACAACGGACAAGGTGGCCTTGTATTGATATGCTGAGCCGTCTGTTTTAACACACAAGAGCTGGTGTGGTGATTATACACACACGCACGCATGCACACGAACTGCATCCATGCAACACTCACACAAACACATGCACCCACGCACGCACGCAACACTCACATGTACACACGCATCCACGCATGAACGCAACACTCACACGCACGCACGCAACACTCACACGCACACACGCACGCATGCATGCACACACCAGTACACCACACGACCAACACACACTCTCACGCTCAAGTGCTCAACCTACACGTGCATGCGCACACATCAGGCCCTGACAGACACATACACAACCAGGTGATTCCCGTGCACGGGTTGGAGCCTTGTCGCGCCTGCGTAAATTTGTTTTTATCTGACCTTTTACCTATGCGAACTGACAGGTGGGACCCACAATGAACATGGTCAATTTAACTAGTCAACATGGCACCATGCAGACTATTTGGCCAGTCAACAGAGTGCAATCCGATGCTGAGCTGTGAGCAAGTGACCGTATAACCACCGCAAAACGTATATAGTGACCGTAATCAGCTTATTCTGAAGTTCGGTGACCGTATTACGCTTTCTCTCTGTAGGCCCTCCAAAACTACATCTCTACACGTTCTCGCATGTTACATCTAACAACTATGCAATACAGCACTACTACACTCTAACACAATAAATACTATGTGTTTTTAGTTTTACTAGATATCATATTGTTACTTAGAATTATTCTGTTTGCATACATTAAAATTGCCTTTGAAATGTATGGCCAGTATCATCTACCGCACGGGAAAAATCCTGCCCTTCCCTGTTTAATCGGGTTTGTATCGATGGATCGTGCGAAACAACAAAACTATAGTACTATACAGTACAAGTGACAGTTCATTGGGCCGTCGTGTCGTCTACTCCTCCGTTGTAAGAGTGGAGCGCTCGCTTTCATAAATCTTCCAGTCCCTTTTGCCGACATGTGGGACATCAAGCTACCGGGTCCACGTGCCATACCGGAATACAGTGCAGAGCAGCCGGGGTGAAGCACCCCAGTCATGGCGCCGGTGTAGTAATGAGAAATGAGGCGTCAAATCACAAAGCTGCACCTTTCCCGCAGTTAAGTTGGAGGGACGAAGCAACCATCATTTCACTCGTTGCTGAATCCGCTTCTCCCTCATCTTCTTCAACTTAACCACGTGTTGCTTCTGCCATTGTTCTGCCTCATGTGGGACGCATATCGGCTTGGTAAAGCATTGACACGCGGGACCGCATGTTAGTAAACCGCCAGGACAACGTCCTCCGAAAATAAGAAGTCTAATCCTAGACTTACAAAGGGCTACGTAGCTGCTACGTATACTTTCCGTCTAATCTATATATGCCCCCCTGATTTTCAGGTGGGGTGGGCCTAATCCTCTCCTTTAATCCAATCAAATAGTCCCACATCACATCAGTTTGTAACTTTACGTAAACCATTACGTGGATGTAGCATTGCTCAAATAAGAAACCTCCCCCGCCATCCGCGCGGCAAAATCACCTCCTTTTTACTAATCTTGATTCTATAATTTTTTAGATCAATATAATTGAGATTTGTATAGATAGCACACAGGAGCAAAACCAAGTGGTACGGTTAAGGGCATCCACAATGTGTAGCCAAATGTGAAAATAGCTTTTGGCATCATGGGAACCATTGTGGACGGTGTTGCCAAAGCCAAAAAGATGGAACCGAAGCTCCCTGATTGATTGATTGAAGGAATAGAAAAATGCAACGTCTCTCCTCTTTCTCCCATGCTTGGACGCATGTAGTACAGTATAGAGCATAGAGTCTACTCCCTTGTCCCTTCTATCACAAATCACAAAGCAGTGAGGCGTCAAATCACAAAAGCACGGACGAAGCAACCATCATTTCACTCTTCGGTGACTCCGCTTCTCCATCGTCTTCTTTGAGAAGCCATCTCACCGCATTAGTTACTCCTAGTAGTACTAGTAAATGACTTCCTGGATGCAAATAAGGCGGTTGTCTCGGCTTGCAGGAGGCACTTGCGAACGACTTACCGTGGTCTCCCTCAATGGTGTTCTCCATCGAACGCACTTTGCCAAACCACCAAAAAAATATCGTCGACGTCACCGCAATGGGGAAGGAAGTCAAATATAGTTACTACCTCCATTTTTTTGTACACAAGGCCAGTATATAAAAATTACAATTTGCAAAGGGCCACTAACACTAATCGAGGCAAAATTGATGGGGTTAGCAACCAAGGACATTAATATCCCCTGCATGCATGCAGAAGTGAGAAGGTTGGTTTGCATGGCGCTGCATTAATCAAGCAATGAGGAGTGAGATGGTTAGCTCTTTGGTATTTGGAGAAAAAAATACGCATTAATTGACACGTGAAACGAGGATTTGTATCGATTAAATTCCGTGAAGGAAAACCCAGCCTTTCTTTTTTAACACTAGTACTCCTAGTACGTACTTATCCTGTTTGGGTCTTGGCCTTGCATTGCCAAACTTCGCCACACATTTTTGCCAAGCTTGCCTAAAGTTTTCAAAATGAGAAGGAGGTACACTTGCGCACGGCTATCGCGGTCGCACCGCACCCTCACACGGTCGCTCCTGCACGCCGCGGTCGCACCACACCCTCACAGTCGCTCTTGCACGCCGCAAACCCAACCAAGGGAACGCACCCTCACTGACACGTGCTGTCGCATGTGAACACACCAAACTCAGCCATCCTATCGCTGACACATAATTTTTGTTCATAGAGTATGTTTATCCAACCGCATGTTGGGGAGTATCCGTACGGCCCGTGCGGTGGTCTGTTGGGGAAGAAGAAGAGATGAGGAAGAAGGAAATAAGGGTTAGGAGACGTAGGATATTCATCCAACCGCCTGAAATGGTAGACTGACCCAAGTCAGGCGACTTGCATAACAAATATATATTTTTACATAGCAAAAGATCCATAAAAACAACAACATAAAGAAAAACTATCACTGCTCGCGGAAAGAGACGACCTCGTCGTCTTTGGCTGCCGGCGCGAACCAGCCGTCGCTGCCGACGTGTGTCTCCGCACCATGGTTGTCTTTGGCCTCTAGCTACTCGTTCAAGCGGAGCGTGCAGGCGCTCTGCACGGACGAGAGCACAGCCCGGTTCAAGTCGAGGACGTCCGGTTCCACCTACAGGAGGGCCTCGATGGCAGTGGCATCCGCGCGCTTCGCGTCGAGTCGAGCCTCCTCCGCCCGGTTCAAGTCCAAGATGTCCGATTCCGCCTGCAGGAGGGCCTCGATGGCAGCGGCATCCGCGCGCTCCGCCTCAAGTTGAGGCTCTGCCGCCCGGTTCACATCCACGACATCCGGTTCCACCTGCAGGAGAGCCTCGATGGTAGCGGCATGCGCGCGCTCCACGTCGAGTTGAGCCTCTGCCTCTCGGTCCTCCTTTAGTATCGCCATGTTGAACCGCTGGTCCGCCTGCACCATGGGGGACTCGGACGGCGGCACGAAGTCGACGTCCATCGTCTCATACCCATCGGGGGCCTTCTGCGCCGCGACCTCCGCCATGAACATTGGATCGGCTTCCTCCTCCTCGTAGCTTGGCTCCAGAGAACTCGGGGATTGGCCCGCCGCAAAGTGAGCTTGGGTACGGAGGTCTGTGGCGCCAACTGCCGCCGCGATTTCTGTGCGGCGCTCCGGCTTCAGCATCTTGTAGTAAGTGATCTTGCGGCGCACCATGACTTTCCGGTGAACTAGGGGACGCTTGATGCGGGCTAGGGGATCGAAAGGTGGGGGAATGGGCTAGAGATTTGGTGTGGTTTTAGGGCAGTGGCTGGCGTAGGCCGAGCAGCGAAGGTTCTGGTGTGAATAGTGGTTCCGGTGACGACCGGTCAATCGGTTTTGACTGTACATCGCTCTTGTCGCGTTCGCGTTGCAGCCCGGCACGCTGGACCCGCCACGTCGCTCACCGAATGGAACGCGCTTCGTCTTGCGTTTTCGCTCGCTTGTGGGACCGCATTTGAGAGCAAACCGACGTCCCTCCCCCTCCCCCGCCCGCGTCATTTATTATACCACCACTCCCTCCGTTTTATATGGAGTAAATAAAAACAGTGGGAGTATACTACGGATGAGGATCCCCTGACGTGGCCGAACCCATTGAGTAACTGACATGCGGGGCCTAGCAAGCATGGGGTCCGCCAGTAAGTGACCAAAAGGGAGGGTAAGGCAGAGATACCTACGTCAGAGGATCCACTTCCACTATACTACTTTGACCAAATGTTAGAGTAATAATATATGACATGCAACTTACACAAAGCATACAGGGTCTAATGCGTTTTTCGAGGCTAACTTTGACCAAATGTTAGAGTAATAATATATGACATGCAACTTACACAAAGCATACAGTCAAATTCGTATGTGAAAGGAGTTTCCAATGATATAGTTTTTACATTATACATCTCATGTACTATTAATCTTGTCAATAGTCAAATTGGAAACCATCTCGAGTACAAATCTAGGAGTACGTACGAATCTAACAATATTGATTGGGAGTTGTTGAATGTTGATACCTTTTTGATCAAAGTAGATATACTTTGACTACACATAAAACTTATATGTAAACTAGAAAGGATAGGAGGGAGTATATTGTACGTTCAAAAACGAAACGAACATTGAATACCCTTTATATATGATTTGTAGATGCTATGATCACCGGTTCAAAATTTTGAATCCGCCTTAGGTATCACGTGCCCCCACTCATTCCCTCTCGATTTCATCTCGGGGTATGGAGATCTATTGAAAGAGGACTAGGGTGGGTACATGCGAATGATACTCGGCAGAATGTTCAAATGAGGCATGCGGGAGGATGTACTCGACTGGAGGGCGACATGATCGATGGAGAAGAGGGTTGGAGAGGAATGAGAAATAAGCAAATGCCACATGATTATACTTGAACGGCTCAAATAAACAATAAGTTGTCTCTCTTGGCCTACATAGTGAAAGGCCTAATGCGCAACACGGAGCACTGACGCTCGAGCATGGCCGGGAAAACAGGGAAACAGACATGTGGGGCACACCCGTCGGGACGACGTAGCGCAGACTAGTCCAATGGAGGAGCTGGCCGACGACCTCCTCGCCACCGACAACCGTTCATGTGGGTCATTGGGGCCAACAACGGGGCACAACTCCAGCACTGCCTTTGGACTCGGCGACCGCAGTGAGCGACACGCTCATATCGTCGCTAGACATGGTCGGTTTCAGTTTGCCGAGGGTGGCGTTAGTGTTGTGGCATGACCAATGGTATGTTTGGTTTGTGCCCAAGGTTGCCCCATCAAAGCGTTGGGTAGCCAAAATTTTGGTTGAGGTATTGGTTGCCCATGATTTGGCCGACATTGGCAAGAAAAATGAACTTGAGTTGGCTAGAGTTCATTCACTACAGGAATCAGCTATTTTGCCGTCTGCCACGGCGGACGGCAAAGGCATGAACGGCAGACGGCAAAGGCCTTTGCTGTCAGCCGCAGACGGCAAAAGGCTCCGACAAAGTAGGCTACGGTAAACAGCTACTTTGCCGTCTGCTTCCTGGCGGCTGACGGCAAAGGCCCTTTGCCGTCTGCGGCGGACGGCAAAGAGAGTGGACGGCAATAATTGCGCTGTCAGTCCGTTAAGTGGCTAACGGCAGGCCTTTGCCGTCCGCCGCTGACGGCAAAATTTCTAGTGTCTTTGCCGTCCGCCGTATGATGTCATCTACACGTCACTACATGGCAGGTTCTTTGCCGTCTGCCACTAATGGCAAAGTGCAGGTTCTTTGCTGTCTGCCACTGATGGAAAAGTCTTTGCCGTCTGCCACTGTAGGCATACTGACCAAATGGGTCAGCTCCCAGGAAGCACAGCTGGATGCCACGTGTCTTCTTTGCCGTCCGCGGCAGACGGCAAAGAGCCCGTTGCCGTCGGTGGCAGACGGCAAAGAGCCTGCATATTGGCTCTTTTATCTGTTTTTTTATTAAATCCAACAATTTTCATCACAAATATATATGACATATATAGATATATTTCAAAAGGCCATTACAGAGCAAACATATAAGATATCCAACACATAACTTCATCATCCAACCATATATATTACATGCATAGTTCCATCATACATAACAAGTTCAACATAGAGGCATCCAACCATATATATTACAATAGTTTCATCCAACGACACATGCATAGTTCAACGATACAAAAGAAACAGAGAAAGGGATAAGGAGCACTCCATCTATGCAAGCTTTCGTCAAGTGAATGAAATCTGCAAAATGAAAAATAAGAAAGTTAGAACAAGAAGAGTAGAACAAGAAGAAGAGTAGAACAAGAAGAAGACTAGAACAAGAAGAGTAGAACAAGAAGAAGACTAGAACAAGAAGAGTATGTCATTTATGAGCTAACTTACGTGAAATGGATCATATATGAGCTAACTAAGTTGAAATGGGTCGTTTATGAGCTAAAGGTGAAATGGATCATTTATGAGCTAACTTAGTTGAAATGGGTCGTTTATGAGCTAACTAAGGTCAAATGGATCGTTTTTGAGGTAACTAAGGTGAAATGGATCGTTTTTTAGCTAACTTAGGTGAAATGGATCATTTATGAGCTAACTTAGTTGAAATGGATCGTTTTTGAGCTAACTTAGGTGAAATGGATCATTTATGAGCTAATTTAGTTGAAATGGATCTTTTTGAGCTAACTTAGGTGAAATGGATCATTTAAGAGCTAATTTAGGTGAAATGGATCGTTTTTTAGCTAACTTGGTGAAATGGATCGTTTATGAGCTAAATTAGTTGAAATGGATCGTTTATGAGATAACCTAGGTAAGATGGGTCATTTTGGAGTTAACCTAGGTGAAATGGGTCATTTTAAAGCTAACGTAGGTAAAATGGATCATTTAGGAGCTAATCTAGGTAAAATGGGTCATTTTTGAGCTAACTTGGATGAACTGGATCATTTATAAGCTAACCTAGGTAAAATGGGTCATTTTAGAGCTAACTTAGGTAAAATGGATCGTCTATGAGCTAACTAAGCTAATTATGCAATTTTTGACATAAGTAAGCTAAGTACAGATCGTTTTAGAGCTAACTTAGGTAAAATGGATGGTTTTGGAGGTCAGTAAGCTTATTAAGTCATTTTGGAGGAGAAGAAGCTAAGTCTAGGTCATTATGGTAAGCATTGGAGGAAATAAAGCTAAGTCTAGGTCTTTATGCATGTGTTAAGCAAAACACTAGATAAACTTACCAAGATCCAGGAGGTGTAGGAGCGGGGTGGCTCGTGTCGGTAGCTGGAGAAGGATCGTGCGATGCTTGTCTGGAGTTACGCTGCACCAAAGATCATTTCCAATGTCTTGTTAGCATGATGACACTCAAATGTTAAGACTAGCAAGTAATGTCCATTCAAATAAAACTCACCGTGGTCCCAGGAGCAATCACTGGCATCGGCGGAGCGTCCCTAGAAAAAAACCCACCCAACCAAACAAAACCCAAAAAAAACAAAAAACAACCAAAAAAATTCAAATAAAACTCACCGTGGTCCCAGGAGCAATCACTGGCATCGGCGGAGCGGTCTGACCTGTCTTCTCGCACACAGACTGCACATTTGGTTTTGACGACTCAGTCATACTAGTTAGTAATGAGACAAACACTACATGAATGTTTTGGCTAATCTGCAGAAGAAACTTACCACAAGGAGCTCGTACATGGCCCTTGCCTGCATGTCATTCCGTGCCCTCTCCTCCTCCATCATCTTTGTCGTCCTCTCCTCCAACTCCCGCTGCCTCTCCGCCGCCTCCGCCAGAAGTTTCTCCGTTCTATCTCTCTCACTCTGTATAGCAGCCTGCAACACCACTCACATGACCATTTGTAATCATTGATGGAAGCGCACACAATGTAATGGAGAAAGATAACTGAGTACGTATCACTAACCTTGATGGCGAGTTGCACTGGCCGTTCACGAGGCCTTATCTCAGGAGCGGAGCTCGACTGGCGCGCCTTGATCTCCGGGAGAGTGCTAGGACAACGGATAAGTCCATCTCCAATGGCTATGGAGCCATGGGACCTCCCGCCACCAGATATCATCACCAGCTCTGGATCAATGGGACCCTGGCTCGGGTTAAAGTCCTCCCCTTTCCTCGCCTTCCCCTCATCTCTATATCTCACGAGCTTGTTGTGGGAGGAGATGTTGGTGAAGTTGTTTGCATCATCGAGGTCAGACTGAGAGAAAGCCTTGACTTTCTTGAAAGAGGCAGTGTGGGCCATGGCATACAGGTCGTACACCTCTGGCACCTTATCCGCCTTATTGTAGCGTGCCTGAAAGAGAGAAACAATGAAAATTAGTAATTAAAGGGCTCAAGCTAGCATGATGAATGAATTGCATGAATCATGAAGCAAACCACATACCCAGTTGCGCCCGAACTGATATAAGTTGGAGCTGCCTTGATGGTGTGGCACACCTTCCATTTGGGCACGTTTGTCCTTGGCCTCGTTGTGGAGGGCTAGCCATTGTTTTGAGCACCACTCATCGACCAACACCTCCCAACAATCCATCCGATCCGCACACCATCTCGGAGGCGCCTAAGTTAGCAAATAGAAACTTGAGCGCTACGGCTAAGAATTACTAAATGAAGGAACTTAAGTAGAGAAGGCCTTAAGAATTACCTTCATGTACTGCTCCTTACTCAGGAACTTATCGCGGCACGCCGGCTTGGTCTTCTTGATACCACGCAAGGCGTAGTAGTCTCGAACAGCCTGCACCCGAGCCTCGTGCCGTAAGTTCTGGAGTAGGCGCTTGCAGACGTTCTCGATAACATGTGCCGCGTCCTCCTCGTATCCCTCCTCACACCTGTAGAATGTCTGCAATCAAATGAGACAATATTGATTAGTACAATTAATAACTAGCTAGTTGAAGATTTTTAAATGTGTAAAGGAGAAATTACCCAGAACTTTCTGATCACCATGTCTGCCCTCGTGTCGCACACGACACCGTCGATAATCTCATCCGGCGGGGCCGGGGCAGCCACGTAGTGCTCCCAGCTCAATCCAAGCTCTGGAAGCCGACCCTCACCAGGCAACGTGACAAACCCCGGGAAGTTTTGCCGGCAAAGAACTCCAAGGACGGAGTTGGGCCGGCGGACACTATGATGGTGGTCCCAACCCCTGCAGCATGACAAGGCCAACGCATTAGTTATTTGAAGAAACGTGAATGCAGAAGGTACAAAAATATTAAATGCACTTACGTACCTCTCCCCATCAGGGAAAATCAACCACCTCTGCTCGCGGGTCACCGGCACGGACGGGAGCCGTGTAGCACCACGCTGGTAGACGTTGCCCCCCTCCTCCCCCTCCTCATCAGTCGGCTCCCCGCCATCATCAGCATGGCCACTCGGCTCCCCGCCATGCTCAGGCTGACCCGACCAGGTACCCCATCCAGACGTGTGCTCCTCCGGGGTCTCGTGGGCCGAAGGCCCGTCGACCCGAGGCTCGTGGGCCGAAGACTCGTGGACCGGAGTCCGTGCAGCCTCCTCCTCAGACGAGTCCACCCTAGCAGTCACGTGCTCGGGTGAAACAGCTGGGGGCGGTGGCGAGGAAGGCGCCGTAAGAGTCACCCTACCTCCTCTCCCGCGACCACGTGCTCCACCTCCTCTCTTCTTCTTACCTCGTCCCCTGCTGGGCACCGCGGTCGACGAAGAAGGGCCCGGCGGTGTCGCCATACTGTCCAGCAACGCTCGGCGGAGAGGTGCGTGTGGAATGGAAGACCTCGCACCACGCGCCGACGAAGAAGGGGCCTCGGCGCGCTCCCGACCAGCGCCCACCATCTTTCAACACCTGCCATGACAAAGAATAAACGAAATTAGTACAACATAAAAAAGTACCGACATGAATAATAATATGTATATCACTTAAGTGTATCATCATCAAGTACAACATAAAAAAATTGAATACCTGACACTACTAATAATCTCGATCAGTATCATCAATAAATGCATAATCATCATCATCACTATAATCAATGATGGGCTCATAGGGTTCATTGGCATCAACATGTGCAAGGCCACCTTGACGTAATCGGTCAAGCATTGACAGGTCATCCGCAGCAGTAACCTCTTCTTGTTCCGGCTCTTCTTGTTCCTCCTCTGGGGTGATGTCGGATTCATTGTCGCTGTCTACTTCAATGTTTTGGGGTGAAGTATAGCGGTTCTTGAAACGCTTTTTGGAAAGACGTGTCTCTTGGAAGAATTCTCCTTCATATGTGTCTGGGTTAATGTGAGGTTCATAATCCTCTTCCTTTGGGGGAGAAAGTCTAGCACGTGGCGGCACTTCATAAACGACATCCCAACCTTTCAGATTTGGATTAGTTTGGCAGGCCCACGGTAGATAGAATACTTGGGTCGCCTGTTGAGCCATAATATAGACATCAGGAACATCTAAATGAGTGCTTTGGTTGATTTCAACTAGCCCTATATGTTCATGAGTCCTTCTAGTCTCCTTCGGCTGAAACCAATAACATTTGAAGACTACGACATTCGGTGGGTTTTCACCATAGAACAGAAGTTCATAAATTGCTTCAACTCTCCCATAATACTCGGTACCTCCTTCGCCGATAGCAGATACACAACAATTTGTAGACTTTCGGTCGGCCATAGATAGCTCTTTGCCATAGGTACGAAAGCGATACCCGTTGATGTCGTACTTGTCAAATGAACGGACCTTATAGTCAAAACCATTAGCGACTTGTCTCAATTCGGCGTCCATAGACTCTGAATTAGCCTACAAGTTTAATATGAAAGGATTGTTGCATTATGCACAAATTAGCGAATGAAATGAAATTGTCTAATAGAAATTACCGTTTGTTTGAACCAAGAGATGAAACCGGGATAGCCACCTCCTTGCTTTGCGAGAAGCTCATACTCTTCGACGGAATCCTTTTGGATCTCCGCTCCATACGAGAATATGGCGACGTATCGACTGTATGACATATCCAGGAATAAGAGTAGTTCAAAGGAAATAGAAGTTGCGAAACAATGTACCGAGAACTTACTCGATGTACGGCCGCACTTCTATCAGGTTGTTGAAGATATACAACGAAATGGTCCGCCATTCTTCGTTATCCAAAGATACTGGATGTGAAACACTAGCTGGTGCGAGATTCCCTTTGAATAGGCTGAGGTTGGATCCACCCTTTTTAGGCTCGTCAGCATTGTACCGAGGCTTCGGATTATGCAAATGACGATTTTTGGCTTCGTAGTGCGCTGTTACGAAGTTTGCCGCCTCCTCTGTGATGAATGCCTCAGCCATCGATGCTTCAATTCTACGTTTATTTTTACATTTTTCTCGAAGCGTCTTCTGCATCCTCTCAGTTGGGTAGCACCAACGATTTTGCACGGGCCCCCCCAATCTTGCCTCGGTCGGGAGATGCAAAATCAAATGCTGCATTGGATTAAAGAAGCCCGGTGGAAAGATCTTCTCTAACTTGCAGATCAACTCCGGCGCCAACTCTTCCATTTCTTCTAGCACGCCAGGCGATAGTTCTTTCGCACAAAGAACACGGAAGAAATAGCTGAGTTCTGCCAGTACTAGCCATTCATCCTCAGGGATGAAGCCACGCAACATCACCGGCATTACCCGCTCAATCCATATGTGCCAATCATGACTCTTGAGACCAAATATCTTCAGTTTATCAAGATTCGCTCCCCTCTTTAGATTCGCTGCATACCCATCGGGGAACATCAACTGCTGTTGCACCCACAAGAGAATTTCCCTCATAGCTGGCCTTCCAAGATTGAACCATGCCTTTGGCTTCGTCCAGTTCTGCTTTCCTTTCGGTTCTTTCATGTTTTGTAACGGCCTATCACATAGCGCCTCCAGATCGACTCTAGCCTTAGTATTATCCTTTGACTTCCCATCTATGCCGAACAATGTACCAAAAAGTGCCTCGGCGATATTCTTCTCAGTGTGCATCACGTCGATGTTGTGTGGGCAAAGGAGGTCTTTGAAGTAAGGCAGATCCCATAAGCATGTTTTGTGAGTCCACGCGTGCTTAGTATTATACCCCTTGAAGTACCCTGGACGTTGTGGATCTGGCTCGAGAGCGTTTAACTGATCCAGGGTCTGTTGGCCTGTCAATGCAGGTGGTGCAGAGTTTTTGACAACTCTACCCCTGATGAAGTTCTTCTTGTCTTTCCTGAACTTATGGCGAGGATCCAGGAACTGTCTATGCATGTCGAAGCAAGAAAACTTGCGACCGGCCTGAAGCCAACGAAACTCAAGAGCTCCCTTGCATGTGGGGCACGGGAACCTTCCATGCACACACCAGCCAACGAATAGCGCATACGCCGGCAAGTCATGCGTCGAGTACATGTACCAGACACGCATTATGAAGTTCCGTTTGCTAAAGGCGTCGTATGTCTTGAACCCATTATCCCAGGCTTCTTGCAATTCGTCCTTAAGCGGCTGCATGTACACATTCATATTTTTGCCCGGATAGTTGGGTCCTGGAATTATCAACGTCAGGAAAATGTTCTTTCTTTGCATAATCTGTCCGGGGGGGAGATTGAGTGGAAAGACAAATACGGGCCAACAACTGTATTGGGCTGCCGTCATACCAAACACACTGAACCCATCCGTGCTGATGCCGACTCGAGGATGCCTCGGATCTGCCGCTTTGTCAGCATGTAATTCATCAAACTTTTTCCACGCAACACCATCCGATGTGTGTACCATCATCAGATTCCCATCTGCATCTAGTTCGGTTCTTTTGCCTGTTTTGTGCCATGTCATCTGTCTGGCCGTCTCTTCGACCATGAAAAGACGTTGAAGTCTTGGTACGATTGGCATATACCGAAGAACACTAACGGGGATTTTGGTCTGTGTCTTCTCACCCATACCGTTGTCTACCACAATATACCTGGAAGACTTGCAAATGGGACAATAGTTCAAGTCCGCATAGTCAAGCCTAAATAAGGCACATCCTTTCTCACAGGCATGTATCTTCTCATAGGGCATCTTCAGTGCACGGAGGATTTTGTCCGACTGGTACAGGTTTGCAGGCATTACATGGCCTTTGGGTAGAAAGCGTCCAAATACTGTCATAATTGCGTCATAGCATTCTCTGCCCAAGTTGAACTGAGCCTTCAGAGCCATTACTTGTGAGATGGCATCCAACTGACAAAGCTCAGTGTGCTCGTGGAGCGGACGTTTCGAAGACTCCAACATTTCATTGAAGGCCTTTGCAGATTCCTCCATCTCCTCGTCCGAATCCCGAGCATCATCATAGCCTTGCACCATGTTTTCCATCCCGGTACCATGCTCGTCGGTGCGACGACGATCCACCTCAGCTCGGTCACGTTGGGCAGACTCACCATGAAATGTCCACACCGTATAATCGGGCGTAAAACCACTCTTCTGCAGGTGTTTGCCCATTTCAGCCTCTGTCTTCTTTTCCCAATTGCCGCACCGGAAACAGGGGCACCAGGTTTTCTTTTGGCCATTTGCAAATGCGGCTTGCACAAACCCCTTAGTTTTTGTGAACCATTCAGCGCTCCATTTGTTCTGACCAGTGTGACCGGTATACATCCAAGCACGGTCACTCATCTTGACTTTCAGAGCTACTGGACACACAACAATTATATATGTAATTCACCATGTATATATTCATCAGTTGATCTACTTTGTCAATTTTATTACGTCCATGCAACCTACACTCTAATAGGTAATGATAGGTCCTAATCCCACCCGTGTATGTGTAGATTGGGTTCATTTTCCCATGCTATGCTCCGGATCCGACGCAAAATTTCGGCAGCACCTCCCCGCTGTTCTCCTGATACACGTCTCTGCAATAAACAGAGAGGATGTGTACCCGGAGAACAACAGGGGAGGCACTGACGAAATATATGCGTCGGATCCGGAGCAAAGCATATGGGAAAACGAACCCAATCTACACATACTCGGGCTGTCCATGGATAGCGTTGGACAATTCGAAAGAATCAAGGTTATAAATATGCAAATGCATGCATATTTATAACTATGACGCTTTCGAACGGGAGACACATATTGGTTACGCATACTGATGATTCAAGACACATATATAGCTAGCTATCAAGTTTCATCGGAATAGATCAAATAATTAATGGGGGAGGAGGACTTGTCATTTGTGCTCACCCACGAACGAAGGGGCAGAGCTCGTCAAACGCACGGCGAGGTCGTCGAACACCAAACCTCGCAGCGATGAAACAACTGCACATTTAAAACTACACGATCAACACAATTATATATGATGTTTTTCATAACAAAATCGAAAAATATATGACCTAACTAATAATTCACAAATATATGACCCCGTCGGCCTCTGGAAGGCCAAAGAACACCTTTTCGGGAGGTGTCGGTGGTCGGGGTGTCCTGTCGGTGTCGGGGTGCCGTGTCGGGGTCGGGGTGCTGTTTCGGGGTCGGGGGTGGGTGTCGTGTCGATGTCGGGGTAGTGCCGTGTCGGTGTCGGGGTGTTGTTTCGGGGTCGGGGTGTGGTGTCGGGGTCAGGGTGTCGGGTCAGGCTCGGGGTCGGGGTGTCGGGTCAGGCTCGGGGTCGGGGCGGGGTCGGGGTCGGGGTGTCGGGTCGGTCGGGGTCGGGTGTCGGGGTCGGGGTCGGGGGTCGGTGGCTCGGGGTCGGGGTGTCGTGTCGGGGTGCCGGGTCGGGGTCTGGGTACCGTGTCGGGTCGGGTTTTTTTTCCTTTTCTTCTTCTTCCTCTTCTTCCTTTTCTTCCTTTTCCTTCTTCTTCTTCTTCTTCTTCTTCTTCTTCTTCTTCTTCTTCTTCTTCTTTTCTTTTCTTCTTCTTCTTCTTCTTCTTCTTCTTTCTTCCTTTCTTCTTCTTCTTCTTCTTCTTCTTCTTCTTCTTCTTCTTCTTCTTCTTCTTCTTCTTCTTCTTCTTCTTCTTCTTCTTCTTCTTCTTCTTCTCTTCTTCTTCTTCTTCTTCTTCTTCTTCTTCTTCTTCCTTCTTCTTCTTTTCCTCTTCTTCTTCTTCTTCTTCTTCTTCTTCTTCTTCTTCTTCTTCTCTTCTTCTTCTTCCTCTTCTTCTTTTCTTCTTCTTCTTCTTCTTTTCTTCTTCTTCTTTTCTTCTTTCTCTCTTCTTCTTCTTTTTCTTCTTCTTCTTCTTCTTTCTCTTTTTTCTTTTTCTCTTCTTTTCTTCTTTCCTAAAACTAAACTAAACCTAAACCTAAAACTAAAAAAACAGAAAAAGGAAAAAACTAAATCTAAACCTAAAACTAAACTAAAACTAAACCTATAAACCTAAAACTAATCCTAAAACTAAAAAAATCTAAACATAAACCATAAAACTAAAACAAAAAAAAAAAAAAAAGGAAGCAGAGACTCACCTGGGTGGAGGAGGGGGGGCGGTGCGGCCTGGGGCGGGGTGGTGCGACGGGGGGGTGGAGAGAGGTGGGAGAGAAAGAGAGAGAGAGGGGGGGGGGTGTGGGGCGCGGCCGTTAACACGTGGGGCCCTCCCTCTTTGCCGTCCGCCGCCCTTTGCCGTCCGCCTTCTTGCTCTTTGCCGTCTGCTAGCGGACGGCAAAGAACTGGCTGATGGCAAATTTGGTCTTTGCCATCAGCCAGTTCTTTGCCGTCTGCTTTTTGGAAGCTGATGGCAAAGAGCTTCTTTGCCGTCTGCTAGCAGACGGCAAAGAACTGGCAGATGGCAAAGTAGCTGATTCCAATAGTGATTGGCATGCCAAAGAAATGGCAACCATCCAAACAAAAACCAATCTTTGGGTCATGACCAAAATTTTGGTTGAGGTATTGGTTGCCCATGATTTGGCCGACATTGGCAAGAAAAATGAACTAGAGTTGGCTAGAGTTCATTGGCATGCCAAAAAAATGGCAACCATCCAAACAAAGACCAAACTTTTGGTCATGACCAAAATTTTGGCAAGGTGCACTTTGGCCACAATCCAAACACACCCCAACACCCGGCACGTCGAGGATGCACAGGGCGCCGCGACGCGTCCGCGGAGTGGTGTAGCGCGGCCAACTGCATCCTCTGGACCTGAGACCATGCCGGGTCGTCTTGCTTTTTCAATGACATGTGGGGATCGCATGTGAGCAAAGGGCATCTCCAACGTTGCCACGACCGCAGCTGACTACCCTGGCACACCAAAATCCTCGTCCCTCGCGCCGTTGCGCGGTGCGTTCCCAGCCGGCGCCAGCTGCCCGCATTCATGCGTCCGTTCGTATGTTGTCATTAAGAGGCTCGGTGCTCGCGGAACCAACTCCGGCGACTTAATGACGCACCCGGACGCTTGGCCTCACCGGAATGCGCTACTTAAAGCGGCAATGCCCAGCTAACCTCCACACCATAGCGCATCGTCCTCCTACCTGGAACCACACCCGCCATGACCGCAAGCGCGAACGCTCTGCGGAAGAGCTTGTCTTCGGGGATGGAGCTCGAGGTCGCCGCCCTCGCTCAAGTCGCCGCGCAAGCAGTGGCCACGCTGGCGGCCAACGACGGGAGCACCGTCAGCCACGCGTCCTACTTGCCGCTGTCCAACGTCCGGGACCGCCGAGGTCGGGGACTCCTCCGAGGATGAGTAGGGCATGGGAGGCGGCAAGGCATGGTGTGCCAACTGGCCGGTCTGTCTCTCGTGTTCTACTTTTCCTCGCCAGAGACCGCACCTTCACTTCACGGGTCTTGAACCCCACCCCCGTACATGGAGATCATAGATGGAGGACATCGGTCGCCGCCGTAGAATAGGTTTAGGGTCGGGTTTCTTTTATTTTTTTTCCTATAAAAGTTCGAAATGTAATGAAAATCTGCCGCGTTTGCATTAATCTCGGCCGGTGTATATGAACTTTCACAATAATATACATATTGTAGGAGTACTAGTAAGATGCCCGTGCGTTGCACGGAAGATCAAGATCTTGTGGGAGAAAAGGATGAACGAGGGAAAGCCTTATCTGCAAATGTGGAGAGGAGTGCGGGTAAATTGTCATAGTTTCCTTCCTATCCGTTAGATATAGATCGGATGGCCTATATTGCAGGATCGAACACATCTTTCTACATCTATGGGAACCTACGAAAGGGTTAACGTAAATTGCCTCTCTCTCTCCTCCCCTGATTTTCATGGTGGTGGGCCCCTCCCTCCCCCAATCTAAAATCAACAGCTCACACGTTTCACATTATGTTAATTACGTAACTGGGATTACGTAGGTGTAGCATTACTCGTCCTAAAAAACCCAACTAAGCCAACCTCCCAGCATATCACGCGGGAAAAGACCCGGCCGCGCCGTTTTAGTCGGGAATACCGGATTACTAGTAGTAGTATCGATGGATCGCGCAAAACAACATATTTTTTTGATGGGGCGAAGCACCTAGTTTAAAAGGAAAAAATGCGGTACACTCACAGCACTCCTGTCGCGGTCGCATTGCACCCCACACACGTTCGGTCCTGCACACGGCTCACGCAAACGGAACGCGCTTCGGCTTGCCTCTTCACTGACACGTGGGACTGCACTTGGAGAAACCGACCATGCGCCAAACTCCCCCCGCCCACCGCGCGAAAATCCTCCCCCTCCACACCCAAAAATTCCCCCCAAATCCGATTCAACCGCCCTTCGGCCAACTAGCCAATAATATTCTCCAAACCCCCCTCCCCCTGTCCCCCTCCACTCCATTCGCTCCGCCAAAGCTGCCCTCCCCGCCGCGCCGATACGTTGGCGCCGCCGTTCGGCGATCCTCTCGCTCCCATGGTACGCTCTCATAGACTGCCGTCCTCTAGCCGCGCCGCCACCTCTGGCTACGTTCTTGTGGAGGCGCACGGCGGTCAGCGCCGCCACCGCTGGTGACGTTCGTGTGGAGACGCACGGTGGTCAGCTTCTCCCACGGTACGCGCATTCTAGACTGAGGCCCCGTTCATGTCGGTGTAGCGCTGAATGTTAGCTGATAGACGCTATTAATCTCACTGTTTGCCGAAGTAGTTTACTGTCAATATGCTCTACTTAAGAAGCTTCCTTGCCCCATTCTGCACTCAATCTTCTTAGCTGAGATGGCATGCCAAGGCCGATTAGTTGCTAAAATATCCTGCCATATATTTATTGTGACGTAGATTGCTATGGTCACCTGTCTTCAGGTGAAGACATCTGAGCGGATGACCAACAAATCATTCAATGCGATGTTGGCTGCTTTCCACGAATCTTTCCCAGATGTGTCTGAGCTGCCACACACCTACAGTAAAATGAAGAATTTCCTTCGTGCAGTTGGAATTGGATATGATATGATCCATGTTTGTAAGAATAATTGTGTTCTGTTCCGGAAGGATTATGCCAACTTAAGTGAATTCCCGAAATGCAAATCATCAAGATGGAAAGATGGCGATGCTGTGAAGAGGATTCCTCATAATGTTCTGAGACATCTTCCAATTACACCAAGATAGCAGAGGTTGTTTCATGATGTTGAAACAAGAGAGGATGTACTGTGGCATTCTAGGAACGAGGAGTACATAGATCAGAATGTAATGAGCCATCCATCTCATGGCAGTGAGTGGAAAAGCTTCAATGATAAAACACAAAGTGTTTGCTGCTGACCCGAGAAACATTAGACTTGGCTTAGCTTTAGATGGATTTAACCCATTTGACCACCAGAGCGCCACATATAGCATGTGGCCAGTGCTTGTTATCCCTTACAACATGCCTCCAAATGTCTACACCAAAGAATCAAACTACATGATGGCCTTGCTCATCCCAGGTCCAAAAAGTCCTGGAAAGGATTTTGATTTGTTCATGGAGCCTCTTGTGGAGGAACTTCAACAGCTATGGAAGGGTGTTCTCACTCGAGACCTATATAGCAGCCCACCAGCTGATTTCTTTCTGCGTGCTGTTATAATTTGGTGCATCCATGATTATCCGGCTTTGGGCACTATGTCAGGGCGAATGACACATGGTTACAATGCATGTGTTCGCTGTGATAGGAATCCGCTGTCATACGCAATACTTAGCAAGATCTGTTACATTGGACACCACCGTTTCCTTGCCAAGGACAAGCCGCATCCTAGAAAATACCGAAGACATGTGTTCAATGCAAAGCATGAAAATCGTGATGCGCCAAAGAGGCTCACCGCCGATGAGTTGCAAGTGGAATTAGAGAAGGCCAGGCATATTACACCAGGAAACCATCCCGGTAATGGTAGTGGGAAAAGGAAGCGTGGCAGGGTAGAAGAGAGATTATTGTTTACCCGCAGGTCCACTTTGTGGGACTTGGAGTATTGGAAAGATTTGGATCTGCAGCATAATCTTGATGTGATGCACATCGAGAAAAATATATGTGACAGCATTATTGGCACACTTCTTAATATTGAAGGCAAGACGAAAGATACCTTAAAATCTAGGATTGATTTGACACACCTGGGTATCAGAAAGGATTTGCAGGTGCAAGATGAAGGTAAACCACGGGATATGGCACCAACTGTGTACGTCTTGGACAAGGTAAAAAGAAAAGAATTCTGCGAGGTCCTATCACGTGTGAGATTCCCACATGGATTTGCTTCCAACCCTGAAAGGAGAGTCAGTGCAGATGGAAACAAGGTACAAGGGTTGAAAACTCATGATTGCCACGTCCTACTTCAAAGGATTTTACCTGTTATCATTAGAGGATTGGACCGCCCTGACTTATACAGAGCAGCTGCAGAGTTGGGGCAATTCTTCAGGGAACTCTGTAGTAGGAATATCAGGATATATGCTTTGGAGCGTCTTAGAGACAAGATACCAACTATCCTATGCAACCTTGAGAAGATATATCCTCCAGCCTTCTTTGATGTGATGGTGCATTTGGCTGTTCATCTACCTGATGAGGCACTACTTAGAGGTCCAGTGCAGTATGGCTGGATGTACCCTATTGATAGGCGGCTAGGCACTTTCAAGGGCTATGTTAGGAATAGAGCTAGACCCGAGGGTTCCATTGCAGAGGCCTACATTGCTACAGAAGCGTTGACATTCTGCTCAAAATACATTGAAACAGCTGATTAGCTTAGCAAAGAGGTGGGTGAAGACAATCCCGGGCTCAATGTTTTCGATTATTCTGTTTGAGTTACAGGGAAGAGTCGACAAGAGGACAAACCTAAAGATTTGGACAAAATGGTTTGGTATGTGTTGAATAACTGTCCTGAGATACTACCTTACATCAAGTAAGTGCAGTACTGCAGCTTATACATCGTAATCTACTAAACTTGCAGCACATTCTTATATATTTAGATGTTTGACGCGATCACTATGTTGTGCAGCATCTACAAAGAGGAGTTACTGCCACAAAATCCAAGAAACATTGACAAACTGGTTATGGTAGGATTTGCGAAATGGTTCAAGAACCATGTAAGCTTTTGAAGTGCACTGTCAGTTTTTTTAATATATTGAGTACATAAGATGACCAGCTTGTCTATTTTCTAACCATAGGTTAAGAAGATGCGGGAGGATGGGCAGGCAGTTGATGATGCCCTTTACTCACTAGCAATGGGTCCTGATACTCGGGTAAGACATTATGAATCTTGCGTTGTTGGAGATGTGCGCTACAACACCCTTACACGAGACGAAGACAGGAAGACACAAAACAGTGCCATCATGAGCACGGATATGTATGACAAAGATGTATGCTAACATAACAGACATTATTCAGTTGTAGTATATCTCCAGTTTCGAGGATCATCGGTGTGTGGTTCTGTTGTGCTGTCGTTGGTATAACCTGTTTTCCAGGATCGCAAAACCCAGAGCTGATGATTATTTCAAATCCATCAATGTCAAGGCGGCGTACCAGACCAACGAGCCTTTTATTTTGGAAAATCAAGCAACACAGATATTTTTCTTGGAAGACACATTTGCACGTAGCGATGACTGGAGAGTATTGCAAAGGTTTGAGCAGAGGAATTCGTTTAATGAAGTTGCAGAACAAGATGATGCTTACACTGCTCCTGATGTACAAGATAACACAGATGTTCCTAATATCTTTGAGAACCATCACGTCAATGAAGCCGGCGAAAAGATTGCCTGTCGTGCTGTGGACATACAAGAGTTGATCAAGAAGAAGCCAACGTTCGAGGACGTTGAGGACGAAGAAGAAGATGACACCGTGGGGAATTACGATTCAGACTGATACACATGGCGAAGATGTTGACGCTGCTGCTGCGGATGATGATTACATTGCTTTTGTCGTATTTGCCTGTTAGAAGACGTTTTTTATCTACTATGTGAAATTGTGTTCGCTATGACAACTAAAACCTGATGAACATGTTGTTTAGTATTTTGCTGTGAGAACATCACTTGTTATGTATGCTGATTTGTGTTTGGTGATTGTATGACAACTAAAACATGATGACATTGTTGTTTAGTTGTACTCATATTTGGCTGTCAAACTTGAATTTGATGACATAGTTTGCTGTTGGACTACAATTTGCTCGCCATCTTCAAATGAGAACAAAGCTGACTCGACAGGGCCTCTGCTATTTATTTATTTATATGAGCAAAAGGGGATACCCCCTGATTTCCGTTAATAGAAATCATTAGATGTTCACAACACTACGCCCAGCCTGCTACACAGGTTTCATTCATTACTAGTTTCAGCAAAGTGCTCATGTCATAGCCACTGAATACATCACAAGTGCTACATACACTGCAAATAAAGAGACAATAATCTTACATAGCACATCGATTTTGACCATTATCTTCACAAGATCTTTCATCTCCTCATTGCTGTCAAGGCTGTTCAGCAGCTGTTGCTTGGCCATGATCAGAGGAACTGCATCTTTAACCTTCTGCTCTGCATCTTCCTCTTCTGCCGTTCCTTCAGTTACTTGTCCAACACCCCAACCTGCTGGTACTGGGATTCCTCAGCTAACCAAATAATCAATGTAGTTGCATTCCCCCACATCAGCAACTTCCCAGAAATACAAATCACACGAATCTTCCCTTTTCTGCACGAATCAAATTGGTAGATCATCAACCAAACTATTAAAAAAATCAGCAACTCAAAGCAGCAGAACAACACTTAAACATATTATTACCCCATGATTCGGGCATTTGTAGAAGACTCGGCCAGGGTTGCGAATTGTGGTTGAGACGCGACGGATGACTCTGCGTAATTTGCTGTAGTGGCACCACACCAACGGCAGCGGGTTGCGATGAGCAATTGGCTGCGGTGCGCGTGCCGGCGAGGGTGTGATGAGACCCATAGGTGATGGTATGGGTTGCGACTTGGCGCATATCTGGTTCTTGCCTGCTGAAGAGCAGGTGGACGAGCAGCCAGCGGACATGGTTGCTGTGGCCAGAGCTTCTGATGCTAGGCAGAGTAAGTAGAGAAGAGGAGAAGCGAACGTTGGATATGTCAGTTTCATTACTTGTAGAGTAGCATAGCACCATATATAGTCATAGTCTAGGTTTGGATTCGAACCAGCTACAGGAGCACATCTTTCTTTTTTCTAAAACTCGGCAACATCTCTTTACTGGTACACTAGCTTGTTCTGTACGCCTTCCCAAGTCTTTGATTTTCTTTCCCTTTTTTTGCGAGGAAGGAAGGAGGACAAAATTGAGAGTTCCTGGGACTCGAACCCAAGACCTCTCGGTTGAAAACCAAGGGTGCTAGTCACTTATGTGGCGAACATTCCCTGTGAGGAGGACGACAGACGAACGCATTTTCCTCGCAGTTTTCTTCCTATATATAAAAAAGTATGCTACTTGGTGTCCGCTTAGTCAACAAACAATTGTGCCAACCTTGACCGTTGGATTGACATTCAATGCCTGTCACTTTTCTTTAGTCTCTTCTTCCTCGAGCCGCCAAAGCCAAACCAGCGCCGGCGGGAGCGCCTGCTCCCGCCTCCCATGGCTGGCTGTGATCTGCCCCGGCTCCTGTTCGTTCCCGTCCGAGGCCTCACCATCGTCCTCCGCCTTGATTCGCTCGCCGCGGCGCCGCCCTTCGGTGTTGTCAACATGGTCAACAACCGAGAGGAATAAGGAGATGACTGTACATGGTGAGGATGATAGTAGGGACCCAGCAGCGCGCAGTAATTTTGTTTTTTCGGGATGGAGAAGGGTATCAACTGGGTTGTGCAGGACCCGTGGCCCGTCTAGCCCAGGCTTTTATTTCATATGTTTAGCACATGGCCAACCCAGTTTGTTTTTTTCCTTTCTGAAAATTGCTAGCCAGCTATTTTGTTTTTTGCAGAATAACCAACGTAGGCCTACTTGCTTTTCTACGCCCTGCTGGGCCGGAAATCTTTCAAGACGAGGAGGGATGCATTTTGCCCAGAAAATGGGCTATAAGTAATAAGAAATGGGCTATAAGTAATAATAAATGGGATGTAAAATGAAAAAATACAGCAAACAGACAATTAGTTCCAAAATATTGTTTTCTTTCGGATTTTGATATTTTAAATTTCATTGTTTTTGTGCGGGTAAAATTTCATTGAATTTAAATTAAGGTATATTTAGATTTAAAATTAATTTGAATCTGGCTAGAAATTTCGGGCTGTATGCTGTTTGGGACAGATTTGGAGGCTGACTTGTGGGTCTACTAGGTTGACGTGTACTTTGGCTTTGTCAACTTAGTCCACAAACGATTCTAGCAGCAGTGACCATTGGATGTTAATCCAATGGCCGTGCTGCTTCTTCAATATCTGATCTTCTTGCTCCAGCCGCCCAAACCAGCTCCGGTGGGACTGCCCGCTCCCGCCTCCCGTGGCCGGCTGTGCTGCCGCACAGGCCGCACTGCCCCACCCTACTTCATTGCTGGTCAAGCCATTCCTCTACTCACCCACACCTCCTGTTATTTTCCGGCGACGGCAGCCAGACCAGTAAACCCTCATACTCCCCACCGCGTGGGCAACCATTGCCGAGTCTTCCCCGGCTCCGTGTCATTCCCTTCCTAGGCCTCGACGTTGTCCACCGCCATGGTGCTCTTGGCGTGGCCTGGTCAACTTGGTCAATGAACGACATCCATCGGTCGTGGACTGTACGCGCAAAATAATGATTCCTCCACCTGACAGCTGGGACCCACCGTAAGGGCCTCTGTATTTCATGAAAAAACGTTACCGCCGCTGACAGCTCGGACCCACCAACTATATCTTCGCACGCAAGGAAGTGCCTCCTTATTACGCACAAAAAAATGAATAGTCCCCCTGTTAGCTGGGACCCAGTATAGTGGCAGGCTGACTTGTGGGCCTACTAAGTTGACGGGGACGGAGGGCTTTGTCAACTTAGTCAATATGCACGATTCTAGCTCCAGTGACCGTACGATGTCCATCCAACGGCCGTAGTGCTTCTTCAACCTCTGGTCTTCTTGCTCCAGCCGCCCAAACTAGCGCCGGTCGTGCCTCGTGCTCCTGCCTCCCGTGGCCGGCTGCGATGCGGCGGAGGCCTCACCGCCCCTGCTACTCCCACCGCTAGCCAGGCCATCCCTCTACTCACCCACACCCCTTGTTACTCTGCGGCGACGGCAGCCTCACACCGCAGCGAACCAGTGCCCTCATACTCCTCTACGCGTGGGCATCCACTGCCACGTCTTCCCCTACTCCGCGTCGTCCCCTTCCTAGGCCTCGCCGTCGTCTACCACCCTGGTGCTCTCGGCGCGGCATGGTCAACGTGGTCAAGGAACGGCTTCCATCGGACGTGGACTGTACGTGGAGAGGCTGACAGCTGGGTCCACGGCCGCAGCAAGGAAGTGCCTCCTTATTACGTGCAAAATAATTATTCCTCCACCTGACAGCGGGGACCCACCGGACGGGCCACCGTATTTCGCCCCCTTGACTGTTGGGACCCACCAGCTACATCTTCGCACGCAAGGAAGTGCCTGACAGTCGGGACCGACCTGGTCAAAGCGTATGTAGCGTTGTCATTCTGGTCGCGAACGTGTACGTACATATATATTGGTGGATGTAGAGGCGCGCACGTGTCGTAGTAGAGGCGGCCAAGGTGCAAGAAAGAAAATACGGCCACGTATGTGTACATACGGGCGGGGTCTCGAACGCCTACTCGCGCATACGTACGGCGAGGGCTCGTTGGCATGGCTGAGTCAGAACGGAGAAACAACGTCGTCGTCGTGTTCATGGGGAGGCAATGGAATGCGTCGTGTTCATCGGGAGGCAACGGAACACGTCGGAGCCAACCGGCTGGGTCGGAACGGAATGCGTGGTCGTGTTCATCGGGAGGGCTTGGACGGAACAGGCGATGGAAACAAGGCTTGGTGTACCGCACAACGGAGGAAACGGACCTCCTACGTTCGGAACGGGGTCCTGTTGATCGGGAGGGGTCTGGCGTACCGCAAAACGGAGGAAACAGACCTCCTACGGTCGAAACGGGGGTCTTGTTCATCGGGAGGGGTGTGGCGTACCGCAAAACGGACGAAACGGACCTCCTACGGTCGAAACGGGGGTCCTGTTCATCGGGAGGGGTGTGGCGTACCGCAAAACGGGGCTCCACGAGATACTGTTCATCTCCACCGTCGACCCCCTCCAGCCCCCACGAGCTACTGTTCATCCACCGTCGACCTCCTCCAGCCTCCACCTGCGACTGTTCATCCACGGGCTCCTGTTCATCCAGCCTCCACCGCGCGCTACTCCACCGGCTACTGTTCAACCAGCCCTCTCCACGGGCTCCTGTTCAACCACCCCTCCACGGGCTACTATTCATCCTTCCCTCCACCGTCTACTGTTCATCCTGCCCTCCACGGGGTGGTGCTATTCATCCAGCCCTCCACGGGGTTCTGTTCATCCAGCCCCAACCGGCTCGATCAATCGGGGTCATGTTCATCCAGAGGCAACACCACGGGGTCCTGTTCATCCACCCCCACCAGGAACTGTTCATCCACCCCCCCCGCAATGCTCACTGTTCATCCAGAGGCAACATAGATCGACTTCAGTTAGCAGTAGTAGCGAAGGAATCGCTCAATCGGGTTCAGTTAACAGCCATGTAACATCCCAAATTTTCAATTTGGAATGTTATACATAGGTCATTCATGCATATCATGTTTTATTGCATTTCCGTTCCGCAATCCTCGAAATCCTAAGCAACTCAAGGACCCTCGAAGAGAGTTGGGGATTTCCCGGTTTTCATATTTGATTTTATCAAATAATGAAACGAGGATTTTTGATTTTAATAATTTTTCTCTCCGAAAAATATTTCACATTTAAAAATAAATGAGAGGATTTAATATGACTTCTCCAAGATAATTGAAATATTGGAGGAAAAATATTAAAATCTTTTATTCGATTTTATTTGCATTAGAAAAATTGCATGTTTTTCAAAATTGCATTTTAGGGCCAAGAAAATGTTCATCTTGTTCTAAATATTTTATTTAGACGGTGAAAACTTGTTTTGTCATTTTTAGATTTTTATTTTATTTTCTAGGATTTTACTTCTGTCGGCGAAATTGTTTAAGAAAAAAAGTCTCCCTGCGCCGACTGGGCCGAATCCAGCCTGGCCGCCAGCCTAAGTTGCCACCGCCGCCTCCTCGTGCGCGCGCCGCCGCCGCCGAGCTCAGACCGGAGTCCGAGCCGGACTCCGCCTCCACCGCGCCTTGCCCCCTCCTCCAAGTCGCCCCCCTATTTATACGCGCCACCCCGCCCCCACCACACCACCGCCGCCCCGCAGCCGCCGCCGCCCGCGCCTGTCGCTGCCGCGCCTCGCTGCCGCCCGCGCCGCCGAGCCCCGTCGCCGCGCCGCCGAGCCCCGCCTCGCCGGGGACCCTCGCCGGAGGTACCGCACCGGATCCCGAGCCACCGGTTTTTTTAAACCGTTCGGTTTTTTAGAAACCCCTAGATCATTTTTTAGATCGGTTCGCCGGTTTTTCTCGGTTCTTCTATTTAGCAGACGTTTGTCCGTACGTTCGTTTTAACGAACGGGTTTCGCCCGTTAGTTACAGTTAACGAACGCTTGTTCGTTAGTCTGTTCGTCAGTTTTCTTTTGTCGGATTTGTCCGCGATTATTTTCGATCGTGATTTCTGATCCGATCTTAGTTTCTGTTTTTCTTTTTGCTCATTAGTCGGAATCAGGCGATTCAAGGGCCTAGATCTTCGTCTCGAGATCCTCTTTCTGTTTAACCAACTTGCACAAGTTTTCGCTACTGTAAAATTTGACCTAGGTCCAGATTAGTAAATGGATCTTGTTTCTTTCGCCGTTTGAGTTTCGTTGCTTCCTTTCATTTGATTCTTTTTGAGTACCGGAGTTCTTAAGTTGAACTTTCTGGTCAACCTCTCTTATTTGAGTTTTGCTTATGCATCTTTGCTTGTTGCTTATGTATGTTATTGTTTGTTTGCGATAGAACACCCGGAGTTCGAAGCGTGTTACTACGAGTCTCTAGGTTTCGCGGATCGTCAGCAAGGCAAGTAACACTTTGATCATATCCCTTTATCACCCAGTTTTTATGCATTAGTTCCAATCCTCAAACCTTGCATGATTAGGATGTCATTAACTTGTGGGTTGGGAAGTAGTTATTGAGGTAGAACCTATTACCCTGTTACTATCAAACCCTTGGGAGTTACTTCTACGCGTTGCTTATTGCTATGCTATGCTCGTAGACGTGGTTTGGGTTTGAGTGAAATCCATGACAGATGTGAGATTGTTGATTAATGGATCAACTTAGGTGGCAACTTGAATACACATCTGGGTGGATTGAGGCACCTGGGGAACCCAGTGTTGTCTGTTTTTTAGGAAATCCCGGGGTACCCGTGTGATCTTCCTATGGACCGCCAACCAGGCTCAAAGGGAATTGAGATGATTCATGCTAGAAACTTTCGTGTGCAGCCACTAGCTATTATGGGCTCTAGCATAGTTGAGTAAGTTACGTGAAGCTCTTGAAGAGGTAGATCAGCAGGTAGTGGGTTTTGTAGGTTTGGTATGGTCTACCCGGAGTAAAGAGTTAATGTTTTTGAAAGACTGTGTCTCGGTCATCCGTTTCTCAAACACCATGCTGTGCAAGAAATCCAACGGAGGCGATCGAGTCTTGTGGGGGAAAAGTGCACAAACCTCTGCAGAGTGTACAATCTAATCATGGTTAGCCATGTCCCCGGTTATGGACAATCTTGAGTATCTAGTACTTGGGTTATCACATGTATCTCATCACTTTTAATTCAATTGGTTGGGTTGTTAAATACTTTAATTGGGATTGAGTTGGGGTTACCTTCTCAATGTTGTTCAACTACCATGATAGTTAAATTAAAATCTATTCCTTTTTTGTAGGAAAAAATTGGCTTTTCGCAAAAACTATAACCATAGAGCTTTCCACCAGCCAAATATGCATGTAGTGATAGCATTATTCTGTTCTTGCTCTACTGTGTTACTTTGCCAGCATATTCCATGTGCTGACCCGTTCTCGGGCTGCAACGTATTATGTTGCAGACTTTTCAGGCGAGGAGTAAGGTTCGTTAGGTCATTGCCATGCAGCTCAGCTATGCCGTTGGAGTTGATGGACTCACTTTCTCTTCCAAGCCTTCCGCTATTATCGCATTAGATGGCCTTAAGCCATATTATTGTAATAAGTTCTCTTTGGAGACATTCGATGTAATAAGTGTGTGATTGCTACTCTGTTATAAATCCTTCGAGTACTGTGTGTGTCAGCATTACTGATCCAGGGATGGCACTGAAGCACAGAGACTTGACCGTTTGAGGTCGGGTTGCTACAAGATGGTATCAGAGCACACACTGAGTGTAGGACACGACCACTAAGTTAAACCATAGGTCACTCTTCTCTACTCATTTCTGACTCCTCTCCATTTTCTACTCTTTAGGATGATGGAGATGAAGAACAAGTTTGCACAACCGAATGAAGACACACCTTTTGGACACCACTTGAAGGAAGTCACTAGGTACTTGAACATTGGAATACCAAGCTTCACCGGGACGTACAACGTCACCTTACCAGAAGAGGAGCGCTGGATGATTCAAGTACAAGTTCCAGGAAGGACGTTCTCGCCAACTTCCAAACCCATAGAATTTTCTTTCGAAGCACCAACCTGGAGTTTAGGAAAGAGCATGGCAGCTCACATCACCATGGGACGCATTGGAGAAGTCTACAACAGGGAACTCAAGGATACTATCTACCAAATATGTGGGCGTCGAGACGAGCAATGGGAAGTAATCAGCACTAAGAGGGATAGATCCATTATAGCTTTCATCCAGGAGTTAAACCAGCACATTCGACGTTAGGAGAACCAGATGTGCACGGACATGATGGACTTGAAGAAGGCGAAGACTAGGATCATCGAGCTGGAGGAAGAACTCAAGTTTACACGCGATGGATATGAGGAGGAAATCAAGACACTACTGGAGAAGAATGACAACCTATTTAAGAAGCACTACTAGGGAAAAGCCTACCAGCAGCGAGGGTTTTGGGCCTCTCAGTAGCGCGGGCACCGGCGCTACTAATAAGGCGCTACAACTAACGTATAGCAGTAGCGCCGGTTGTCCCACGCTACTGCTATACATGAATAGCTGTAGCGCTCTTTGGGAAAGGGCGCTACTGATATTATCTGCAGCGCTGTTTGCTGGGACGCACTACTGACAATGCGGCGCTACTGCTAAATTTCCCCCCTCGCTACTACTAGTTTATTTATTAGTTTTTTTCCTGCATATTTTTTTTTATTTGAATAGGCTTTATACAATAATCTTTAGCATATCATACACATACAAATGTAATCATAGCATATACATACAATTAGTCTCATCAAATCATGTCATCATCATAATCATCATCCAACACAAAGTGGTCTCTCGTCATCATCTCGAAAATAGCGATACAAGTCTCGAATGATATGCAAATACATCATCATCCATCTAAACAATGATATACGCGAGAAGAGCTATCACTTTGAGAACATGAGTTCGTATCCCTCTTTCGCATTAGCGTGAACCTCTAAACTAACTACTGCCTGTCGCTCAGAAACCAGAAGGGCCTGACACTCCGGCCACTTGTCGTATATATACTCCTGGCATAGCACTTCTTCGCCATCTATGATCTATGCACCTGCATCATCACATGAGTCGATGATATGCAACATATATAGTTGAGCAACATAAAGAGACAGACTTGGCAAAAATAAAAACAACATATCATAAGCATAAATAACAAAGTTCATCCTACCCCAAAATGCCCTAACTAGAGTGATTTTCGCTAGTCGAGGAGGAGGACGGTTTAATTACATCACAAATAAAGTTTCACCGTGCATAACTCAAAGTTTTGTCATACAGAAAGTATGGACTAAACGGACACATTGTCATATATCGACAATCACTCCAACATGTCGTTCCATCCATCCAAGTCAGGGAGATAGTCCCCGAGCCTAGTGAAAGGCTTCAGGTCGAGACGCTGAGAGGCTATCCATGTTCAGACGTCTTCCCACGACATTTGTCCTTCTCCGTAGAACATCCCTGTTTTTCCGACGACCTCCTTCATGATGATTTGGGCAAGTTTGCGCTGGATGTTATAGAACTCAGCTCGAAGTCGATGATCCTCGATATCTCCTATGTCCTTTGCCCATTGCAGAATATGGGCATCGCCGGATCTAGGTGACATGCGAAGGTTCTGGTGATCCCGTCTGTACTCCAGCATGTGGTGTAGGACATAGAATCCATCATTAAGAGAATCGTTCGGTTGCTGGATGCAGCAGAAGTCGGTCTTATGGCCGAAGGCGACCCTGCCGCCCCTTCTCTTCTTGTCCCTGACCTCTCCACCCCTTGCTTGGTAGTAAAACATAGCACTGTCGAGAAAATCCTTGATGTGGGTGTAATCCTTTTTGTGAATGTTCTTCGACGAGTCCAAGTAAAGAGCGTGGGAGAATCGGGGGTAGAGGATGATGAGGACGGCGTGCCCGCCGCTGCACAAAATAAGTCCTCAAATTAATTAGCCTCCACCGTGCAAATGAATGATTAAAATCGAAGGAAGGATAGCAGCGCAGATGACTTACACGGGATGATAAGGCACGAGAATCGCCTCCTTGTCCTTATTGGTGAGCATGAAATTGACGATGTAATCCCTCGTGTATTCATGGTGATTTGCGCAGACTCCCAAGAAGCCCTCGTGCATGTATTACGGGTCAGCGACACAGATATGAGATATCTGCTCAACCCCGATGATGTAGTTCATGTGCAAGGCATAAAGGCGGACGAACGTAAAATCCAGCTTCTTCACGTGAAACATGTCGAATATGTAATCGAATCGGAGGAAGAACTTATCTGCGGGGAAGCTGTCGATGTACGACATTTGCCGCGGAACGTTAACCACGTAGAGTGGGTATCCTGGATCTTTCGAGGTGATGAGGTCTTTCTCTACCCGCAGCACATCGTCATGAAGTCTCTTTAGATCGCCGAATCTGGCCCGTAGCGCTGTTGCAGGTAGGATTGGTTGACCGGGGATATGCCATTTATCCACACCGGGGATATCTATACGGTCCTGAAGCCGAGGCTGCTGAGGCGGCTGGATCATAGAAACAGCTTTTTTGCCTTTCCTCGCTCTCTTCCTAAACTTCTTTACTACCGGAAGGTCGTCCATAATATGTTGAGACGGCAATTCAGGCACCGACTCATGACGCTCAAACCCTGAGGAGGCGCCAGTATAGACATACTGTTCAGTAGCGCCATCGTCGTCCTCATCCTCATCCATGGCGACGTCATCAGCGACTAATGGAGCCTCCTCCTTACCCCATCCGCTATCACCCAACCCGACACCCGACGATAATTGGGTAGGTGGGGTGTTGATGTTCATACCTTGCTAAGGCTGCGTGCTCGTGGGTGTGCTCCCGGCCGCCTCCAGATGAAGCAGACTCTTTGGCCACAACAGGACCCACCCAGCATTGCAACAATCACCAAGCCGCCGCCGTGTCTCGTCGTCATCCCCCAGTAGTACTGGAGGAGGCAAATTCTCATGGCCCGGTTTGACACTGGCCACGGAAACCTTGAAGATGTTCGGGGGGATCGGCCGGCTGTGGAACAATGGTTCCTTCGGCTCCATTATCGTCGCCTTCCCCACGTCCACCTTCTGGTCGCCGATGGTGTACAATATGGTGCACGGGGTTTCGTCGGCCTGCAAAGAAAAGTCTACGACGTGAGACATCCGAAAGGCAACCAAAACGGGAGATTATACAATTATATTGAAGGGGGCCGGTGTGACAGATACCGTGAGGGCGTCGAGCTTAGCCAAAGACGAAGCACCGCCTAGCACGTCCGGTGCGGGAGCCGGTGCGGCTGCAGGTGCTGGTGCAACGCTAGTCGAGCTGCTCCCCACCAAGAAGTCAGCAAGGGGAAAGTCCGCTGCATCTTTTTTTGGATTTTGCCTGGTCCAATTGAAAACGGCCGGAACCAAGGTAGTAGAAATATCTAAAGCCACCTGTTTTGCGGCAGCTACCGCTGTTGCGACTGTCTCAGTTGATTTCTTCTCAACCCTCTTGTCGATGTTTTCTTCAGTTAACCTCCGTCTTTCCTTTCTCTCCTCCATGGTCTCACGGTAGTACTTCTTCCACGTGGCGTCGTCTCCGACACCGTGCACGCGTCCATATGATGGTCAAGTATCCACCGATTGTTGTTTCAATATGTTCAACGCCCGGTTGAATGGAGTGTCCCACTTGGGCCTCGCCAATGCCTCAGATGGCGAGTCGCTTTCGGCCGCAATCCTGTGCTGCTCTCTCTGCAAAAGGCACAACGATCATTTACAAATATGACTAACGTGTGCAGTCGAATTGATCAGAAACTAAAATTACCAGCAGTCTCATGAACTCCGTAATGACCGGTGTTGTCTCGTAAACCTTTTTCACTGGGTCCCAACGGTGCCGGGCCCTGAGGATGTCACGCTCCTGCGGGACGGTGAACTCCGCCAAGGGGTCTGGGATGCCCAGACTTGCGGCTTCCGCGTCCTCCTTGGCCCATTTGGACCTCTTTCCGCCGTAACCACGGCTTCCGAGGTGGTGGCTCCCAATGTTCCTCTCTTGAAGCCCCTTCATGTACTTAGACTTTTTTTTGGCATCTTCGGCCTCGCAAGCCTCCTTGAATATTTGAAACTGCTCTTCCGTGATTGTCGGATTATCCTTTACAATCTCGGAGTAGGGTTCCTTCTTGTCGATGATCCTTGCTTTCACTCGATTTTTCCAGGCGGAAAACGCGCCGCTAAACTTGGTCATGGCGTGTTTGTTTATCTTCTTCATTGCCGGGTCCTCATCTGGATCTTTATAATCCTTCTCATTTTGGCCCGGGAACAAGAATATTTGGTGAAACTTCTTTAGGAGGGAGATCCTCATATTTTCTATCTTCTGTAGTTTCTCATCGTTGATGGTGGCGGTTGTCCGCACGATGCAGCCTATTTGATTGCTGTAGCATCGACGCGCTTCCTCGGGCGCCGTTGGCTCAAAATTGCCGTCGTCCACCTCCGTGACCACCACTCTAGTAGTCCTGAGTTTGTTAGGAACCCGTTGCCTCTTTGCTTTCAGTTCTACACTGGCTCCGCTCCCCGAGGCAGCGCCAGTCTCAGTCTCAGCACCGGTCTCGATGCCGGTCTGAGTCTGAGCGCCGGTCTCAGTCTCAGCACCGGTCTGCGTGTCGGTCTCAGTCCCCGATGCCACCGGTGGGCCCAGCAATAACATCGGTTGATCATCGGTAAGGCTAAAAAATTCGTCTGTCGCCCGGTAGGCGTCGTCGCAATCACCAGAACCCTGTCCTTCATCGTTGCTAGCCATGTTTCCTATGATTAAATCTAGTCAATTAATTCTAGACCTAATAAAATGAATAATGACATAAAAAAGGCCTATTGTTTTGCAGGAATGTTGACTCCTTCCTGGTGCGGCAAATCACGGGCACTCGATATGTCCTAGTTTGTAGCACAAGTCATGCCGAAATTCACGGAAAATTTCGGCATGAGCTTTGCTAAAAAGTGGACAAATCGAGAACCTGAAATTTGCCGGAAAAGAAATGAATCAACATTCCGGCAAAACATAGGCCACTAAGCATCATTCCCTGCAAACAGTGTCCAAATATACACGAGCAACCACATGTGCAAACAGTGTAGAAGAAAATTCATTTAACTACTAATAGAACAAAATTCAGTTAACTTTAGTGCTCTATAATGATGAAAGGAAAAAAAATTCAGTTAACTACTAATTTCATTCATTTAGGTTATTCATTTAACATCACCTAATTAACCTACTGTACCAATACTACTAGCAGCACTACTAACCTAATTAACCTAGCAAAACTCTAGTGCCCTAACTGAAAAACATCTAATTAACATCTAATTTTTCTCTGAAATACAGAGAGAGATGAGTGAGGGGGAGGGGTGGGGGACTTACAGAGAGGGGAGAGACGGTGGCGGGGAGGTGCTCGGTGACGGAGGCAGGGGCGGAGAGGGCGGGCTCGGGCACGGACAAGGGCGGTCCTGGGCGGGCTCGGGCGGCGGTGAGGTGGAGGGCGCCGACGGTGACGTGGAGGGCGGCCTTGGGCGGCGGCTGTGAGGCTGAGGGCGGCCTCGGGCGGCGTCGGTGAGGCTGAGGGCGGCCTCGGGCGGCGGCGGTGAGGCTGAGGGCGGCCTCGGGCGGCGGCGATGAGGAGACGGCGGCGAGGGCGAGGGACGATTTGGGGAAGAATTGGTGGCCAGGGGGCGGGGTGGGGGGAAACCACTGTTTAAGTGAAACATAACGGTAGCGCGTTTCTGGAAACGCGCTATAGCTAAGTTAGCTATAATGCGTTTACTGAAACCCGCTACTGCTACTCCTTTCTCCTTTTTTCCCTTTTTTCTTTTATTTTTCTTTACATTTTATTTTTTCCCTTTCTCCTTTTTCTATTTCTTTCATTTTCATTTACTTTTCTACTTGTTTTTCACTTTATTTTATTTCCGTTAGCAGCAGCGCTTTACACGTAAGCGCGCTGCAGCTAAGGAGATTAGCAGTAGCGCTGGGCCATTATACGCGCTATTGCTAGGTTGGGCTAGCCATGTGCGCCCAGTTCGAACGTAGCAGCAGCGCTTTTCGCTAGTACGGGCTACTGCTAAAGTCATAGCAGTAGCGCGGTTTATTCACGCGCGCTGCTACTAAGTAGCAGCAGCGCTTGATTTTGTACAACGCTACTGGTAAAATTCTGTGTATAGGCTTTTCCCTAGTAGTGAAGATCGGAGTATTCATGGGAGTCCCCACACCAGTAGAAGAAGATGAAGAACCCAAGGAGATTCGTCTCGAGGACTACATCATCATCGATGACGCCGATTCCGATCGTAGTGATGATGAGTTTGAAGACGAAGCTGGAGCAGACATCATGGAGTCTTCCACCGATCAAAATTTCTAGATGACCACCATATATTATTAGTATTCCCCCATGTAATTAGTAGTAGTAGAGCACTTTTGCGATAGTTCTAGACCGCTTGTATGCCCTTGCTTGATTGATTGAGTGAAATGATTGTGTTTGTCTCATGTGCATATGGGTAGTGCTTTCTCATTAGACCTCATTCTATTCTGATCTCTCCCCTCTAAACCCATCAGATGCCTCCGAGACATGACCCCGGTTTTGCTTTCCCACCGGAGCTCACCCAGTTGATCCAGCAGCAGAATACCCTGATGCAATTGCTAGTTCAGAACTAGGGCAACAACAACAACAACAACAACAACAACAACAAAAACAACAACAATAACAACCCGCCACCAGTGGACAACCTAGCCCGCTTTCTAAGGTTACAACCGCCGGTGTTTTCCAGTAGCACCGAGCCTATAGTTGCTGATGATTGGCTACACCGTATTGGAAGGGAGTTGACCACCACAGGTTGCACAGATTCTGAGAAGGTGTGTTTTGCCGCACATCAGTTGGATGGACCAGCAGCATCATGGTGGGAGAACTACACTATCACCTACCCCATAGCCACGGTGACATGGGACCAATTTCAGCAAGCTTTCCGCACAGCCCATGTCTCAACTGGAGCTAGGCAGATGAAGAAGCGGGAGTTCCGCAACTTACGCCAGGGGAACCGTACTGTGGCTTAGTACGTGGATGAGTTTAGCAAGTTTTCTTGCTATGCCCCTGATGATGTGGCGACAGATGCCGCTAAGCAGGAGAAGTTTATGGAAGGTCTAAATGATGACATGAGCATGCAGTTGATGGTAGCCACCTTCAAAAACTACCAGGAGTTGGTAGATAAGGCTCTTATTATTGAAGGGAAGCAGCAGCAGATTGAGAACCGTAAGAGGAAGTACGGACAAGGGAAGTATAACTCAGGAGCCCAGCAGAAGCCTCGCCTAACTCCGAACTCGGGAGGACTTGTTCATAACCATGGAGGCCACAACCACACTGGAGGAGGATCGCATAATCACAATGGTGCTAAGAACGGATATGGGAACGAAGCTAACAACAATCAGAACCACTCCAACCCCGCCACACCCGCCAAAAGAGACCTAAGTCAAGTTACTTGCTTTAAGTGCGGGAAGACAGGGTACTATGCCAATGATTGCCCTGAAGGAAGGAATGGAAACGGAAATGGGAGCGCTGGGAAGAAGCCTAATCCATTCAATAAAGGACAAGTTAACCACGTTAACGTGGAGGAGGTTGAAGAGCAGCCGAACGCGGTAATAGGCAAGTTTTTGGTTAAGTCATTTACCGCTCTTGTTCTTTTCGATACTGGTGCATCACATTCATACATATAAAGGGGATTCGTGGATAAGTTTAAAATACCAACCCAAACCCTTAGGACCCCTCTCCTAGTGAGTTCACCTGGAGCAGAGTACATGGCTAGCCGATGGTGCGACCAGATACCCCTAACCATTGTCACACATGTTTTTCCGTCTGACCTAATTATCTTGGAGTCACAAGGATTGGATGTGATATTAGGTACGGACTGGATGTCAAAGTATGGAGGAAGTATTGACTGTGCTAGCAAGTCGATTTATCTCACCACCCCGGAGGGAAAAAGGATTAAGTATGTGTCTAGGCATGTGCCTAGGAGGAGCCAAGTGAATGCCCTCACGGGAGTTGTTCAGGAGGAAGTGCCTGTAGTGCAGGACTACCCGGATGTTTTTCCAGAGGAGTTACCCGGCATGCCACCAGATAGAGACATTGAGTTCTTGATAGAGCTATTGCCAGGTACAGGGCCAATATCCAAGAGACCCTATCGGATGCCCGCAAATGATCTGGAGGAAATTAAGAAAAAGATCAAGGAGTTATTGGAGAAAGGTTACATTCGAAGAAGTTCATCACCTTGGGGAGCCCCAGTGCTTTTTGTTGAGAAGAAGGATAAATCCCTAAGGATGGTTGTTGATTATCGAGCTTTGAATGAAGTGACAATTAAGAACAAGTACCCACTGCCGATGATCAATGATCTGTTTGATCAGTTGCAAGGAGCTAAAGTGTCTTCAAAGATCGATCTACGACCGAGATACCATCAGTTGAAGATTCGAGAGAAGGATATACCAAAGACAACGTTCACCACGCGGTATGGATTATACGAATATATGGTCATGTCATTTGGACTGACTAACGCCCCTGCCTATTTCACGAGCATGATGAACAAGGTGTTCATGGAATATTTGGACAAGTTTGTTGTGGTGTTCATTGACGATATTATGGTATACTCGAAGAATGAAGAGGAGCACAAGGAGCATTTGCGGTTAGTTCTCGAGAAACTCAGGGAACACCAGTTGTATGCCAAGTTCAGCAAATGCGAGTTTTGGTTGAAGGAAGTCGGATTTTTTGGACATGTTATATCAGGGGAAGGAATAGCAGTAGACCCCAGCAAGGTTCAGTCAGTCACTGAATGGTTGGCACCCACTTCAGTTAGCGAGATCCGTAGTTTCCTTGGACTCCCAGGATTCTACCGGAGATTCATTGAGAACTTTTCCAGGATTGCGAAGCCAATGACTGAACTATTGAAGAAGGACACTAAGTTTAAATGGACGGAAGATTGCGAGGCAAGTTTCCAGAAGTTGAAGAAACGCTTGACTACAGCCCCAGTGTTAACACTGCCAGATATACATAAGGAGTTCCAAGTGTATTGCGACGCCTCCCTCTTAGGACTTGGATGTGTGCTTATGCAGGATGGAAGATTTGTTTCGTATGCCTCGCGACAACTAAAACCTCATGAGTTGAACTATGCCACGCATGATTTGGAGCTAGCAGCCATAGTGCATGCGTTGAAGACTTGGAGACATTACCTTATTGGAAACCGTTGTGATGTGTACACGGATCATAAGAGTTTGAAGTACATTTTCACACAGAAGGAACTGAACCTTAGGCAAAGGAGATGGTTGTAGCTTATAAAGGATTATGGCATGAAGCTGCACTATCATCCAGGTAAGGCCAATGTCGTAGCCGACGCTTTGAGCCGGAAGAGTTATGCTAATATCCCTGCGAGTAAGGGAGTGCCAAAGGAGTTAGCAGAGGATATCATGGAACTTCGAATAGAGATTGTTCCTAGAGGTTTTGTTCCAACAATGGAGGTTCAGTCTACATTGTTGGGCAAGATTCGAGAAGCTCAGAAGGATGACAAAGAGATTGCCGAGATAAAGGAGAAGATGAGCAAAGGAAAGGCCAAAGGTTTTTGTGAGGATGAGCACGATACCTTATGGTTTGAGGACCGGATAGACATGCCCAATAACAAAGAGATTAGGAAGTTAATACTACAGGAGGCTCATGGCTCACCATACTTGATACACCCCGGAAACACCAAGATGTATTTGGATTTGAAGGAACGTTTCTGGTGGACTGGTATGAAGAAGGATATTGCTGAGTAGGTAGCCGTATGTGATGTATGTCAGAGAGTGAAGGCAGAGCATCAGAAGCCAGCAGGATTGTTACAGCCTATGCCGATACCCGAATGGAAGTGGGATAAACTTGGCATGGACTTTACCACCAGATTTCCCAGGACCAAATCAGGATATGATTCCATATGGGTAGTAGTTGATCGCTTGACCAAAGTGGCTCACTTTATCCCAGTGAAAACCACCTATACAAGTGCGAAGTTGGCCAAGATATATATGTCCATGATCGTATGTCTGCATGGAGTTCCGAGGACCATCGTATCAGATAGAGGAACACAATTTACTTCAAAGTTTTGGCATCAGTTGCACTAGACTTTGGGTACGAGATTGGAGTTCAGTATAACATTCCACCCGCAGACGGATGGACAGACCGAGAGAGTCAACCAGATACTGGAAGATATGTTGAGAGCCTGTGCGCTAGATTATGGATCTAGTTGGGATGACAACTTGCCTTACACAGAGTTCTCATACAACAATAGCTACCAAGCCAGTTTAAAGATGGCACCGTTTGAAGCTCTGTACGGACACAGGTGCAGAACGCCATTGATGTGGGATGAGGTAGGAGACCGATAGTTGTTTGGACCAGACTTGATCAAGGAGTCTGAGGAGAAGGTTAAACTGATTCGTGATAGACTAAAGATTGCTCAGTCCAGGAAGAAGAGTTACGCAGATTCAAAACGCAAGGAGGTAACCTATGGAATTGGGGACAGAGCATATCTGCAAGTATCACCCTTGAGAGGAGTGAAACATTTTGGAGTTAAGGGAAAGTTAGCCCCGAGATTTGTAGGACCATATCATGTTTTGGAACGGATGGGAGAAGTTGCCTACAAGTCGGAGTTACCTGATGGATTGTCAGGAGTTCACGATGTGTTTCACGTTTCACAGTTGAAGAAGTGTCATGCTGAGATGGCCGATATACCGTTAAGAGATACAGTACCGTTGGAGGCGATTCAGTTGGACAGTGATTTGACTTATGAGGAGAAGCCAGTTAAGATTCTTGAGGTTGCCAGCCGAGTCACCCGCAGCAAGGTTATCAAGTTTTGCAAAGTTCAGTGGAGCCACCATACCGAGGATGAAGCCACCTGGGAACGAGAGGATGATCTACGCAAAGACCACCCACACCTATTTTCTAGCCAACCCGAATCTCGAGGGTGAGATTCATCTTAAGGGGGGTAGGTTGTAGCGACTCGACCTCAGACTGTCAAGTCTTTGTGCTTTAGTGTCATCCCTGGATAGGTAAAGCTGACACACATCGTACTCGAAGGATTTATAACAGAGTAGCAATCACACACTTATTACATTGAATGTCTCCAAAGAGAACTTATTACAATAATATGGCTTAAGGCCATCTAATGCGATAACAGCGGAAGGCTTGGAAGATAAAGTGAGTCCATCAACTCCAACAGCATAGCTGAGCTGCACGGCAATGACCTAACAAACCTTACTCCTCGTCTGAAAAGTCTGCAACATAATACGTTGCAGCCCGAGAACGGGTCAGCACACGGAATATGCTAGCAAAGTAACACTTTAGAGCAAGAACAGAATAATGCTATCACTACATGCATATTTGGCAGGTGGAAAGCTCTATGGTTATAGTTTTTGCGAAAAGCCAATTTTTCCCTACAACAAAGGAATAGATTTTAATTTAACTATCATGGTAGTTGAACAACATTGAGAAGGTAACCCCAACTCAATCCCAATTAAAGTTTTTAACAACCCAACAAATTGAATTAAAAGTGATGAGATACATGTGATAACCCAAGTACTAGATACTCAAGATTGTCCATAACCGGGGACACGGCTAACCATGATTAGATTGTACACACTGTAGAGGTTTGTGCACTTTTCCCCATAAGACTCGATCACCTCCGTTGGATTTCTCGCACAGCATGGTGTTTGAGAAATGAATGACCGAGACACGGTCTTTCAGAAACATTAACTCTTTACTCCGGGTAGACCATACCAAACCTACAAAACCCACTACCTGCTGATCTACCTCTTCAAGAGCTTCACGTAACTTACTCAACTATGCTAGAGCCCATAATAGCTTGTGGCTGCACACGGAAGTTTCTAGCATGAATCATCTCAGTTCCCTTTGAGCCTGGGTGGCGGTCCATAGGAAGATCACACGGGTACCCCGGGATTTCCAAAAAAACAGACAACACTGGGTTCCCCAGGTGCCTCAATCCACCCAGATGTGTATTCAAGTTGCCACCTTAAGTTGAACCATTAATTAACAATCTCACATCTGTCATGGATTTCACTCAAACCCAAACCACGTCTACGAGCATAGCATAGCAATAAGCAATGCGCAGAAGTAACTCCCAAGGGTTTGATAGTAACAGGGTAATAGGTTCTACCTCAATAACTACTTCCCAACCCACAAGTTAATGACATCCTAATCATGCAATGTTTGAGGATTGGAACTAATGCATAAAAACTGGGTGATAAAAGGATATGATCAAAGTGTTACTTGCCTTGCTGACGATCCGCGAAACCTAGAGACTCGTAGTAACACGCTTCGCACTCCGGGTGTTCTATCACAAACAAACAATAACATACATAAGCAACAAGCAAAGATGCACAAGCAAAACTCAAATAAGAGAGGTTGACCAGAAAGTTCAACTTAAGAACTCCGGTACGCGAAAAGAATCAAATCAAACGAAGCAACGAAACTCAAACGGCGAAAGAAACAAGATCCATTTACTAATCTGGACCTAGGTCAAATTTTACAGTAGCAAAAACTTGTGCAAGTTGATTAAACAGAAAGAGAGTCTCGAGACGAAGATCTAGGCGCTTGAATCGCCTGATTCTGACTAACGAGCGAAAAGAAAAACAGAAACTAAGATCGGATCAGAAATCGCGATCGAAAATAATCGCTGATAAATCTGACAAAAGAAAACTGACGAATAGACTAACGAACGAGCGTTCGTTAACTGTAACTAACAGGCGAAAACCGTTCGTTAAAACGAACGTACGGACGAACGTCCGTTAAATAGAAGAACCGAGAAAAACCGACGAACCGATCTAAAAAAACGATCTAGGGGTCTCTAAAAAAATCCAAGCGGTTTATTAAAAACCGGTGGCTCGGGATCCGGTGCGGTACCTCCGGCGAGGGTCTCCGGCGAGGCGGGGCTCGGCGGCGCGGCGGTGGGGCTCGGCGGGGCGGGCGGCAGCGAGGCGCGGCGGTGGCGGCGGCTGCGGGGCGGTGGTGGTGTGGTGGTGGTGGGGGGGGGCAGGGGGCGCGTATAAATAGGAGGGGGGCGACTTGGAGGAGGGGGCAAGGCGCGGCGGAGGCGGCGCGCGTGCGAGGAGGCGGCGGTGGCAACTTGGGCCGGGGGCCCGGCTGGGTTCGGCCCAGTCGGCGCGGGGAGACTTTTTTTAAAACAATTTTGCCGACAGAAGTAAAATCCTGGAAAATAAAATAAAAATCTAAAAATGACAAAACAAATTTTCACCGTCTAAATAAAATATTTAGAACGAAATAAACATATTCCATGCCCTAAAATGCAATTTTGAAAAAATGTGCAATTTTTCTAATGCAAATAAAATCCAAATAAAATCGAATAAAAGATTTTAATAATTTTCCTCCAATATTTCAATTATTTCGGAGAAGTCATATTATCTCCTCTCATTTATTTTTTAATGTGAAATATTTTTCGGAGAGAAAAATTATTAAAATCAAAAATCCTCGTTTCATTATTTGATAAAAATCAAATATGAAAACCGGAAAATCCCCAACTCTCTCCGAGGGTCCTTGAGTTGCTTAGGATTTCGAGGATTGCGGAACAGAAATGCAATAAAACATGATATGCATGAATGACCTATGTATAACATTCCAAATTGAAAATTTGGGATGTTACAAGCCATCGATCGATCGCTCGGGTTCAGTAACGCGTAGTCTGCAGTGCAATTGCTCGGGTTCAGTTAGAGCCCAATGCCTCGCTCGGGTTCAGTTAGAGCCAACGCCTTGCACACACGCACGTACGTGTACGAGAGAAACACGCATCACTCGGCCCCCGACCTCCCACCGTAACCGGGAACTCCTCGAAATTTTCCTCGCCCTCGCTTCTACCACGGTTTTTTCGTCATGGACGGCCCAAAGAATGTCATGTAGCTGCGTCTCCGGCCCGCCCAGGACGAAAAACCCATTTTCTGTCATAGAAGTAGGAGCCCACCACATCTATGATGATACCGGGTTTTGTCACAATTATCGTCATAGTAGTGTTATATGTATGACAGAATTTTTTTTCGTTCGGCCCAAAATGTCACGGATGTGTCTTTTTTTTGTATTGATCATGTCATCTTGCTTAAGGCGTTACTATGTTCTTATGAACTTAATACTCCAGATGCATGCTGGATAGCGGTCGATGTGTCTAATTGTCACGGCCGTGATGCCTATATACATGATCATACCTAGATATTCTCATAATTATTCGCTTTTCTATCCATTGCTCGACAGTAATTTGTTCACCCACTATAATACTTATGCTATCTTGAGAGAAGCCACTAGTGAAACCTATGCCCCCGGGTCTATTTTCCATCATACAAGTTTCTAATCTATTTTATTTTGCAATCTTTACTTTCAATCTATATCATAAAAATACCAAAAATATTTATCTTATTATTATTATCTCTATGAGATCTCACTCTTGCAAGTGGCCGTGAAGGGATTGACAACCCCTTTATCGTGTTGGTTGCGAGGTTCTTATTTGTTTGTGTAGGTACGAGGTGACTCACGCATGGTATCCTACTGGATTGATACCTTGGTTCTCAAAAACTGAGGGAAATACTTATGCTACTTTACTGCACCACCCTTTCCTCTTCAAGGGAAAACTAACACAGTGCTCAAGAGGTAGCAAATAACATCAAGTGTTGATGGTTAACAAGACCACTAGTTTCAAGAAAAAGGGCAAAGGAAAGAAAGGGAACTTCAAGAAGAATGGCAGGCAAGTTGCCACTCCCGTGAAGAAGTCCAAAGCTAGATCCAAATCTGAAACTGAGTGCTTCTACTACAAAGGAAATGGTCACTGAAAGCGGAAGTACCCCAAAAACTTGGCGGATAAGAAGGATGGCAAAGTGAACAAAGGTATATTTGGTATACATGTTATTGATGTGTACTTTACTAGTGTTCATAGTAGCCCCTGGGTATTTGATACCGGTTTAGTTGCTAAGATTTGTAACTTGAAACAGGAGTTGCAAAATGAACAGATACTAGTTAAGGGCGAGGTGATGATGCGTGTTGGAAGTGATTCTAAGGTTGTTAAGATCACCATCGCACACCTTCGAGATTAGTGTTGAACCTAAAATTAATGTTATTTGGTGTTTGTGTTGAGCATGAATATGATTGGATCATGTTTATTGCAATATGGTTATTCATTTAATTCAAAGATAATCGTTCTTCTGTTTACATGAATAAAACCTTCTATGGTCATACACTCAATATAAATGGTTTATTGAATCTTGATTGTAGTGATACACATATTCATAATATTGATGCCAAAAGATGCAAAGTTGATAATGATAGTGCAACATATTTGTGGCACTGCCATTTAGGTCATATTGGTGTAAAACGCATGAAGAAACTCCATGCAGATGGGCTTTTGGAATCACTTGATTATGAATCATTTGATACTTGCGAACCATGCCTCATGGGCAAGACGACTAAAATTCTGTTCTTCGAAACAATGGAGCGAGCTGATGACTTATTGGAAATAATACATACTGATGTATGCGGTCCGATGAGTGTTGAGGCTCACGGCGGGTATCATTATTTTCTGACCTTCACAGATGATTTGAGAAGATACAGGTATATCTACTTAATGAAACACAAGTCCAAAACATTTGTAAAATTCAAAGAATTTCAGAGTGAAATGGAGAATCATCGTAATAAGAAAATAAAGTTTCTACAATCTGATCGTAGAGGAGAATATTTGAGTCAAGAGTTTGGCCTTCATTTAAAACAACGTGGAATAGATTCACAACTCACGCCACCTGGAACACCACAACGCAATGGTGTGTCCGAACGTCGTAATCGTACTTTATTAGATATGGTGCGATCTATGATGTCTCTTACCAATTTACCACTATCGTTTTGGGGTTATGCATTAGAGACAGTTGCATTCACGTTAAATAGGGCACCGTCTAAATCCTTGAGAAGACATCGTATGAATTGTGGTTTGGCAAGAAACCTAAGCTATCTTTTCTTAAAGTTTGGGGTTGCGACACTTATGTCAAAAGGCTTCAATCTGATAAGCTCGAACCCAAATCAGAGAAGTGTGTCTTCATAGGATACCCTAAAGAAACAATTGGGTACACCTTCTACCACAGATCCAAAGGCATGATCTTAGTTGATTAGAATGGATCCTTTCTAGAGAAGGAGTTTCTCTCGATAGAAGTGAGTGGGAGGAAAATAGAAATTGATGAGGTAATTGTAACTTCTCTCAAATTGGAAAGTAGCTCATCAGAGAAATCTATTCCCGTGATGCCTACACCAACTAGAGAGGAAGCTAATGATGATGATCATGAAACTTCAGATCAAGTTACTACTGGACCTCGTAGGTCGAACAAAGCATGTTCCGCACCAGAGTGGTACGGTAATCCTATTCTGGAAGTCATCTTACTAGACCATGACAAACCTATGAACTATGAAGAAGCTATGATGAGCCCAGATTCCTACAGATGGCTTCAAGCCATGAAATCTAAGATAGGATCCATGTATGAGAACAAAGTGTGGACTTTGGTGGACTTGCCCGATGATCGGCAAGCCATTGAGAATAAATGGATCTTGAAGAGGAAGACGGACGCTGATGGTAGTGTTACTACCTACAAAGCTTGACTTGTCGCAAAAGGTTTTTCGACAAGTTCAAGGTGTTGACTACGATGAGATTTTCTCACTCGTAGCGGTGCTTAAGTCTGTCCGAATCATGTTAGCAATTACCATATTTATGAAATCTGGCAAATGGATGTCCAAACTGCATTCCTTAATGGATTTCTTAAATAAAAGTTGTATATGATGCAACCAGAAGGTTTTGTCGATCCTAAAGGTGCTAACAAAGTGTGCAAACTCCAGTGATCCATCTATGGACCGGTGCAAGCATCTCGGAGTTGGAATATACGCGTTCATGAGGTGATCAAAGCATATGGTTTTATACAGACTTATGGTGAAGCCTGTATTTACAAGAAAGTGAGTGGGAGCTCTGTAGCATTTCTGATATTAGATGTGGATGACATATTGCCTATGGGGAATGATATAGAATTTCCGGATAACATAAAAGTATACTTGAATAAGAATTTTTCAATGAAGGACCTTGATACGTCTCCAACGTATCTATAATTTTTGATTGCTCCATGCTATTATATTATCTATTTTGGATGTTAATGGGCTTTATTTTACACTTTTATATCATTTTTGGGACTAACCTACTAACCGAAGGCCCAACCCAAATTGCTATTTTTTGTGCCTATTTTAGGGTTTCGAAGAAAAGGAATATCAAACGGAGTCCAAACGGAATGAAACCTTCAGGAGCATGATTTTCTCAACAAACGTGATCCAGGAGACTTGGAGTGGCCGTCAAGAAACAAGGGAGGAAGGCACGACGCAGGGGGGTGCGCCTACCCCCTAGGCGGGCCCTCCACCCTCGTGGGCCCTCCGTTGCTCCACCGACGTACTTCTTCCTCCTATATATATCCACGTACCCCCCAAACATCTAGGAGCACCACGAAAACCTAATTCCACCGCTGCAACCTTCTGTACTCGAGAGATCCCATCTCGGGGCCTTTTCCGGAGCTCCGCCGGAGGGGGCATTGATCACGGAGGGCCTCTACATCAACTCCATGGCCTCTCCGGTGATGTGTGAGTAGTTTACTTCAGACCTACGGGTCCATAGTTATTATCTAGATGGCTTCTTATCTCTCTCTTTGGATCTCAATACAAAGTTCTCCTTGATTTTCTTGGAGATCTATTCGATGTAATCTTGTTTTGCGGTGTGTTTGTCGAGATCCGATGAATTGTGGGTTTATGATCCAGATTATCTATGAACAATATTTGATTCTCCTCTGAATTCTTTTATGTATGATTGGTTTATCTTTGCAAGTCTCTTCGAATTATCAGTTTGGTTTGGCTTACTAGATTGATCTTTCTTGCAATGGGAGAAGTGCTTAGCTTTGGGTTTAATCTTGCGGTGTTCGATCCCAGTGACAGAAAGGGAACTAATACGTATTGTATTGTTGCCATCGAGGATAAAAAGATGGGGTTTATATCATATTTCATGAGTTTATCCCACTACATCATGTCATCTTCCTTAAAGCATTACTCTGTTCTCTTGAACTTAATACTCTAGATGCATGCTGGATAGCGGTCGATGTGTGGAGTAATAGTAGTAGATGCAGAATCGTTTCGGTCTACTTGTCTCGGACGTGATGCCTATATACATGATCATACCTAGATATTCTCATAACTATGCTCAATTCTATCAATTGTTCGACAGTAATTCGTTTACCCACCGTAATACTTATGCTCTTGAGAGAAGCCACTAGTGAAACCTATGGCCCCCGGGTCTATCTTCTATCATATTAATCTTCCAATACTTAGTTATTTCCTTTGCCGTTTATTTTACTTTGCATCTTTATTTCTCTTTATCATAAAAATACCAAAAATATTATCTTATCATATCTATCAGATCTCACTCTCGTAAGTGACGGAGAAGGGCTTGACAACCCCTTTATCGCATTGGTTGCGAGGTTCTTATTTGTTTGTGTTGGTGCGTGGGACTTGAGCGTGATCTCCTACTAGATTGATACCTTGGTTCTCAAAAACTGAGGGAAATACTTACGCTGCTTTACTGCATCACCCTTTCCTCTTCAAGGAAAAACCAACGCAGTGCTCAAGAGGTAGCAAGAAGGATTTCTGGCGCCATTGCCGGGGAGATTTGCGCCAAGTCAAGTCAAGATTTGACTCCCACAACGAGTCATTTCCGGCGCCATTACCAAGTCAAAATATACCAAGTACCCATCACAAACTCTTATCCCTCGCATTACATTATTTGCCATTTGCCTCTCGTTTTCCTCTCCCCCACTTCACCCTTGCCGTTTTATTCGCTCTCTTTTCCTCTCTCCCTCTCTCTCCGTTCCCCTCCTCTTTTTCTATTTTCCCTTTTGCCTGTTTCTTGTTTGCTTGTGTGTTGGATTGCTTGCTTGTCACAATGGCTCAAGATAATACTAAATTGTGTGACTTTGCCAATACCAACAATAAGGATTTTATTAGCACTCTGATTGCTCCTCTTACCGATGCTAAATCTTGTGAAATTAATACTGCTTTGCTGAATCTTGTCATGAAAGATCCGTTTTCTGGTCTTCCTAGTGAAGATGCCGCTACCCATCTAAACAACTTTGTTGATTTGTGTGATATGCAAAAGAAGGAAGACATGGATAATGATATTGTTAAATTGAAGCTATTTCCGTTTTCGCTTAGAGATCGTGCTAAAGCTTGGTTTTCGTCTTTGCCTAAAAATAGTATTGATTCATGGAATAAGTGCAAAGATGCTTTTACCTCTAAGTATTTTCCTCCCGCTAAGATCATCTCTCTTAGAAACGATATTATGAATTTTAAGCAACTTGATCATGAATATGTTGTACAATCTTGGGAGAGGATGAAATCAATGATACGTAATTGCCCATCGCATGGTTTGAATCTTTGGATGATTATAAAAAACTTTTATGCCGGATTGAATTTTGCTTCTAGAAATCTTTTAGATTCAGCTGCGGGAGGCACTTTTATGGAAATCACTTTAGGAGATGCTACCAAACTCCTAGACAATATTATGGTTAATTATTCTCAATGGCACACTGAAAGATCTACTAGTAAAAAAGTGCATGCAATTGAAGAGATTAATGTTTTGAGTGGAAAGAAGGATGAACTTATAAAATTGTTTGATAATAAGAGTGCTCCCACTGATCCTAATGATATGCCTTTGTCCACTATGATTGAGAATAATAATGAATCTATGGATGTGAATTTTGTTGGTAGGAACAATTTTGGTAATAACACGTATAGAGGTAATTTTAATTCTAGGCTATTTCCTAGTAATTCCTCTAATAATTATGGTAATTCCTACAACAATTCCTATGGAAATTATAATAAGATGCCCTCTGATTTTGAATATAGTATTAAAGAATTTATTACTTCACAAAAGAGTTTCAATGCTTTGATTGAAGAAAAATTGCTTAAGATTGATGAGTTGGCTAGGAACGTTGATAGAATTTCTCGTGATGTTGATTCTTTGAAACTTAAATCTATTCCACCTAAGCATGATATCAATGAGTCTCTCAAATCCATGAGAATTTCCATTGATGAATGCAAAGAAAGAACCGCTAGGATGCGTGCTAAGAAAGATTGCTGTATAAAAGCGTGTTCTTCTAGTTTTCATGACAATAAGGATGAAGATCTAAAAGTTATTGATGTGTCTCTTATTAAACCTTTGTTTTTAATATGAATAATGATGGGACTGAAGATGAGCCACCTTTACCTAGAAGGCGTTCCAAAAATTCGGAGTCTTTAGATCTTGATGCTAAAATTGTTAAAAGTGGGATTGAAGAGGTCAAAACTTTAAATATCAATGAATCCACTATTTTGGATTTCAAGGAATTTAATTATGATAATTTCTCTTTGATAGATTGTATTTCCTTGTTGTAATCCGTGCTAAATTCTCCTCATGCTTATAGTCAAAATAAAGCTTTTACTAAACATATCATTGATGCTTTGATGCAATCTTATGAAGAAAAACTTGAGTTGAAAGTTTCTATTCCTAGAAAACTTTATGATGATTGGGAACCTACAATTAAAATTAAAATTAAAGATCATGAGTGTTATGCTTTTTGTGATTTGGGTGCTAGTGTTTCCACGATTCCAAAAACTTTGTGTGATTTGTTAGGTATCCGTGATTTTGATGATTGTTCTTTAAACTTGCACCTTGCAGATTCCACTATTAAGAAACCTATGGGAATAATTAATTATATTATTATTATTGAAAATAGGAACTACGTGCCCATAGATTTCATTGTTCTTGATATAGATTGCAATCCTTCATGTCCTATTATTCTTGGTAGACCTTTCCTTAGAACGATTGGTGCAATTATTGATATGAAGGAAGGGAGTATTAGATTCTAATTTCCGTTAAGGAAAGGCATGGAACACTTCCCTAGAAATAAAATTAAATTACCTTATGAATCTATTATGAGAGCCACTTATGGATTGCCTACCAAAGATGGCAATACCTAGATCTATCTTCGCTTTTATGCCTAGCTAGGGGCGTTAAACGATAGCGCTTGTTGGGAGGAAATCCAATTTTATTTTTATTCCTTGCTTTTTTCTCCTGTTTAGTAATAAATAATTTACCTGGCCTCTGTTTTGGTTGCTTTTTTGTGTTTAATTAGTGTTTGTGCCAAGTAGAACCGTTGGGAAGACTTGGGGAAAGTCATTTTGATCTTGCTGTAAAAAACAGAAACTTTAGCACTCACGAGAATTGCTTCCATTTTTATTTGGAAGGTGATATTTAGTTAATTATTTTTTGAGATGATTAATAGATAAATTTCTCACGTCCAGAAATTTATTTTAGAATTTTTGGTGTTCCAGAACTTGTGTTAGCTACAGATTACTACAGACTGTTCTGTTTTTGACAGATTCTGTTTTTCTTGTGTTGTTTGCTTATTTTGATGAATCTATGGCTAGTAAAAGAGTTTATAAACCATGGAGAAGTTGGAATACATTAGGTTTAACACCAATATAAATAAAGAATGAGTTCATTACGGTACATTGAAGTGGTATTTTGTTTTCTTTCGTTAACGGAGCTCACGAGATTTTCTATCTTGAGTTTTGTGTTGTGAAGTTTTCAAGTTTTGGGTAAAGATTTGATGGATTATGGAACAAGGAGTGGCAAGAGCCTAAGCGTGGGTATGCCCATGGCACCCTAAGGTAAAATTCAAGGACACCAAATAGCCTAAGCTTGGGGATGCCCCGGAAGGCATCCCCTCTTTCGTCTTCGTCTATCGGTAACTTTACTTAGAGCAATATTTTTATTCACCACATGATATGTGTTTTGCTTGGAGCGTATTGTATGATTTGAGTCTTTTATTTTTAGTTTACCACAATCATCCTTTCTGTACACACCTTTTGAGAGAGACTCACATCATTTGAAATTTATTAGAATACTTTATGTGCTTCACTTATATCTTTTGAGCTATATAGTTTTTGCTCTAGTGCTTCACTTATATCTTTTAGAGCATGGTGGTGGTTTTATTTTATAGAAATAATTGATCTCTCATGCTTCACTTATATTATTTTTAGAGTCCTTTAGAACAACATGGCAATTTACTTTTAGGCAATAATAAAAACTTTCATACAAGTGCATTGAATACTATGAGAAGTTTGATACTTGATAATCGTTTTGAGATATGGAGATGGTGATATTAGAGTCATGCTAGTTGAGTAGTTGTGAATTTGAGAAATACTTGTGTTGAAGTTTGTGATTCCCGTAGCATGCACGTATGGTGAACCGTTATGTGATGAAGTTGGAGCATGATTTATTTATTGATTGTCTTCCTTATGAGTGGCGGCCGGGGACGAGCGATGGTATTTTCCTACCAATCTATCCCCCTAGGAGCATGCGCGTAATACTTTGTTTCGATAACTAATAGATTTTTGCAACAAGTATGTGAGTTCTTTATGACTAATGTTGAGTCCATGTATTATACACACTCTCACCCTTCCACCATTGCTAGCCTCTCTAGTATCGTGCAACTTTCGCCGGTACCATAAACCCACCATATACCTTCCTCAAAACAGCCACCATACCTACCTATTATGACATTTCCATAACCATTCCGAGATATATTGCCATGCAACTTTCCATCGTTCCATTATTATGACACGCTTCATCATTGTCATATTGCTTGCATGATCATGTAGTTGACATCGTATTTGTGGCAAAGCCACCATTCATAATTTTCATACATGTCACTCATGCATCATTGCACATCCCGGTACACCGCCGGAGGCATTCACATAGTCATATTTTGTTCTAAGTATTGAGTTGTAATTCTTGAGTTGTAAGTAAATAAAGTGTGATGATCATCATTATTAGAGCATTGTCCCAAGTGAGGAAAGGATGATGGATACTATGATTCCCCCACAAGTCGGGATGAAACTCTGGACGAAAAATAAAAAAAATAAAAAAAGGAAAAGAGGCCAAAAAGAAAAAAAGGAAAGAAGGCTCAAATAAAAAAATGAGAGAAAAAGAGAGAAGGGACAATGTTACTATCCTTTTTCCACACTTGTGCTTCATAGTAGCACCATGTTCTTTATATAGAGAGTCCCCTATGATATCATTTTCATATACTAGTAGGAATTTTTCATGATAGAACTTGGCTTGTATATTCCAATGATGGGATTCCTCAAAATGCCCCAGGTCTTCATGAGCAAGCAAGTTGGATGCACACCCACTTAGTTTCTTTTGTTGAGCTTTCATATACTTATAGCTCTAGTGCATCCATTGCATGGTAATCCCTACTCACTCACAGTGATATCTATTAATGGGCATCTCCATAGCCCGTTGATACGCGTAGTTGATGTGAGGCTATCTTCTCCTTTTCTTGTCTTCTCCACAACCACCATTCTATTCCACCATAGTGCTATATCCATGGCTCACGCTCATATATTGCGTGAAGACTGAAAAAGTTTGAGAACATCAAAAGTATGAAACAATTGCTTGGCTTGTCATCGGGGTTGTGCATGATTTAAATATTTTGTGCGATGAAGATAGAGCATAGCCAGACTATATGATTTTGTAGGGATAACTTTCTTTGGCCATGTTATTTTCAGAAGACATGATTGCTTAGTTAGTATGCTTGAAGTATTATTATTTTTATGTCAATATTAAACTTTTATCTTGAATCTTATGGATCTGAACATTCATGCCACACTAAAGAAAAATTACGTTGAGAAATATGTTATAAAGCATTCCACATCAAAAATTCTTCTTTTATCATTTACCTACTCGAGGAGGAGCAGGAATTAAGCTTGGGGATGCTTGATACGTCTCCAACGTATCTATAATTTTCGATTGCTCCATGCTATTATATTATCTATTTTGGATGTTAATGGGCTTTATTTTACACTTTTATATCATTTTGGGACTAACCTACTAACCGGAGGCCCAGCCCAAATTGCTGTTTTTTGTGCCTATTTTAGGGTTTCGAAGAAAAGGAATATCATACGGAGTCCAAACGGAATGAAACCTTCGGGAACGTGATTTTCTCAACAAACATGATCCAGGAGACTTGTAGTGGCCGTCAAGAAACAAGGGATGAAGGCACGAGGTAGGGGTCGCACCTACCCCCCTGGGCGCGCCCTCCACCCTCGTGGGCCCTCCGTTGCTCCACCGACGTACTTCTTCCTCCTATATATATCCACGTACTCCCGAAACATCCAGGAGCACCATGAAAACCTAATTCCACCGCCACAACCTTCTGTACTCAAGAGATCTCATCTCGGGGCCTTTTCCGGAGCTCCGCCGGAGGGGGCATTGATCACAGAGGGCCTCTACATCAACTCCATGGCCTCTCCGGTGATGTGTGAGTAGTTTACTTCAGACCTACGGGTCCATAGTTATTAGCTAGATGGCTTCTTCTCTCTCTTTGGATCTCAATACAAAGTTCTCATCGATTTTCTTGGAGATCTATTCGATGTAATCTTGTTTTGCGGTGTGTTTGTCGAGATCCGATGAATTGTGGGTTTATGATCCAGATTATCTATGAACAATATTTGATTCTCCTCTGAATTCTTTTATGTATGATTGGTTTATCTTTGCAAGTCTCTTCGAATTATCAGTTTGGTTTGGCCTACTAGATTGATCTTTCTTGCAATGGGATAAGTGCTTAGCTTTGAGTTCAATCTTGCGGTGTTCGATCCCAGTGACAGAAAGGGAACCGATATGTATTGTATTGTTGCCATCGAGGACAAAAAGATGGGGTTTATTGTTGGGGAACGTAGTAATTTCAAAAGTTCCTATGCACACGCAGGATCATGGTGATGCATAGCAACGAGAGGGGAGAGTGTCATCCACGTACCCTCGCAGACCATTAAGCGGAAGCGTTATGACAACGCGGTTGATGTAGTCGTACGTCTTCACGATCGACCGATCCTCAGTACCGAACGTACGGCACCTCCGCGTTCAGCACACGTTCAGCTCAGTGACGTCCCGCGAACTCACGATCCAGTAGAGCTCGGGGAAGAGTTTCGTCAGCACGACGGTGTGGTGACGATGTTGATGAAGCTACCACAGCAGGGCTTCGCCTAAACACCGCTACAGTATGACCGAGGTGGATTATGGTGGAGGGGGCACCGGACACGGCTGGGAGAGATCTTTGTGATCAACTTGTGTGTCGAGAGGTGCCCCTGTGCCCCTGTATATAAAGGAGAAAGGGGGAGGCCGACCGACCATTGTTGGTGTGCCAGGAGGAGGAATCCTCCTCCTAGTAGGAGTAGGATTCCTCGCTTTCCTACTCCTACTAGGAGGGGGAAAGGAAGGGGAAGAAAGAGAAGGAAAGGGGGGCGCCGCCCCCTCTCCTAGTCCAATTCGGACCAGAGGGAGGGGGCGCACTGGCTGCCCTAGGCCAGACCCTCTCTCTTTCCCTTATGGCCCAACAAGTCCCATTAGCCCCCGGGGGGTTCCGGTAACCCCTTCGGTACTCCGGTAAAATCCGGATTTTACCCGAATCCCGATTTTACCCGGAACTCTTCCAATGTCCAAATGTACGCTTCCAATATATCAATCTTTATGTCTCAACCATTTCGAGACTCCTAGTCATGTCCGTGATCATATCCAGGACTCCGAACTACCTTCGGTACATCAAAACATATAAACTCATAAAACCGATCGTCACAGAACTTTAAGCGTGAGGACCCTACGGGTTCGAGAACTATGTAGACATGACCGAGACATGTCTCCGGTCAATAACCAATAGCGGAACCTAGATGCTCATATTGGTTCCTACATATTCTACGAAGATCTTTATCGGTCAAACCGTATAACACTATACGTTGTTCTCTTTATCATCGGTATGTTACTTGCCCGAGATTCGATCATCGGTATCCCAATACCTAGTTCAATCTCGTTACCGGCAAGTCTCTTTACTCGTTCCGTAATGCACTATTCCGCAACTAACTCATTAGTTGTATTGCTTTCAAGGCTTATAGTGATGTGCATTACCGAGAGGGCCCAGAGATACCTCTCCGACAATCGGAGTGACAAATCCTAATCTTGATCTATGCGAACTCAACAAGTACCATCGGAGACACTTGTAGCGCACCTTTATAATCACCTAGTTACGTTTGTGACATTTGGTTGCACACAAAGTGTTCCTCTGGTACTTGGGAGTTGCATAATCTCATAGTCATAAGAACATGTATAAGTCATGAAGAAAGCAATAGCAGTAAACAAAAACGGTCAAGTGCTAAGCTAACGGAATGGGTCAAGTCAATCACATAATTCTCCTAATGATGTGATCCCATTGATCAAATGACAACTCATGTAACGCCCCGAGACCGATGTGCCAGGTGTCGTTCAGTTATTCGCTGTTGTTGCCTTGTCATTGCTTGCATGTCATGCATTGCATATCATGTCATCATGTGCATTGCATTTGCATACGTGTTCATCTCATGCATCCGAGCTTTTTCCCCGTTGTCCGTTTTGCATTCCGGCGCTTCGTTCTCCTCCGGTGGTCATTTCTAGCTTTCTTTTGTGTGTGGGGATTAAACATTTCCGGATTGGACCGGGACTTGTCAAGCGGCCTTGGTTTACTACCGGTAGACCGCTTGTCAAGTTTCGTATCATTTGGACTTCGTTTGATACTTCAACGGTTAACCGAGGGACCAAAAAGGCCTCGTGTGTGTTGCAGCCCAACACCCCTCCAATTTGGCCCAAAACCCACCAAACTCTGCTCCATGTCCTAGAGCGTTCGATCACGATCGCGTGGGCGAAAACCGCACCTCATTTAGACTCTCCTAGCTCCACTTATGCCTATTTAAACACCCCCCATTTCGGATCTCGTCTTCCTCCCCGTCCTCCTCCTAAAAAAAAACAAACCTCCCTGCACCGACGGACACGTCCGCCCCCAGCCGGACGCGTCCGCCGCCGCGCTCCTCGCCCAACCCGCGCTCGCCACGTGGTGCCGCCGCCGCCGCCACCGACAGGCCGTGGGGAGCCCGAGGCCCGCGTCGCCCGCGCCCCACCTCCGCCGCCTCCGTCGCCGTGCCCCGCCGCCGGTAACCCGCCGCCGGTAACCCGCCGCCACCGCGCTGGGCCCCGCCGCCTCCACTCCGCGCTGCCGTGGGACGCCGCCCCCGCCGCCGGCGCCGCCGCCCGCCTCCGCCCCGGCTTCTTCTTCTTCAACTCCGGCGCCAAGTCCGGCCAGCTACAGTGCTCCCCGGCGATTCCTCGAACCGCGTGCAGATCGGATCTGGAAATATCTCCTCCTCAGTTGACTTTTCATCCCCGAAACCCTAATTTTTATGCGACTTTTGACTGCTTATATCTCCGCAACCGTAGCTCCGTTTTGGGCGTATGATATATCAAAATCTTCGCCTCAACATGTACATCATTTCATTCCATTGCATAATTTGCATTTGAGGTCATCTTGTTGCCCAAAATGCTGTTAGAAGGAGGCTTCGTGAGTTAAATTGCAGATCCGTTAGTTCATCATGCACTTTTGTCATTTTTGCCATGTTTAATCCGTGCATGATATGCCTGTGCCCCTTTGGGATGAATTGTTAAGCATTTTGTCTTCTTTCCAGAGGTGCCACCCATGCATTTTTAGGATGTGTGTGTTGTCTTGTGCAAGCTTGCGAAGAGAGGTGCCCGAGATTGCTGATTTCAGGGACTTAGTGATTTTCACTAAGTCTGGGATATTTTAGTTCATGATGCTATATGTCCAGCTTGTTTCCTAGTGATCCGTGCCTCTTTTGAGGACGATCAGTAAGGGAGTTTTGATACTTATGTTATGATCTATCCATCCATGTCTTTTTTTGCATATGTGGAGTGCTCTAGGTTGACTCAATCGAGCTCAACTTTTGCTTCGTTGTTAATCTGGGCAGATCGTCAACTTGTTTGCGATTTTGCCGATGCTACCGTTAGTGTTCCATGCATGCTATGCCTTTGTTCTTGCCATGTGTAGCTGGAATATTGTGCCTTCTTGCTGGTTATATGCTTTCCTTGCCATGACTTGCACCGTAGTGAGTGCATCGAGCTCGTTTACATGCCTTCGTGAGTTAAATTTCTGCATGTCTCAGTTTTCACTAAGTCTGAAAACTGATTGTGTTCGAGCTATGTTCGTGAGCTCGGTAGAGTATTTTGTGAACCCTTTTGGCCCCAGGTCACTTTGGGTGTTTTGTTAAGCTTGTCGAGTAGCTCCATCCCATGTTCTTACTTGTCATGTTCAGGTTTTGTATCATGTTGTTTTGCTGCTCCGAAGAGGGCTTCGTGATCTGAAATTTCAGGCTAGTGTTAATTTCACTAAGTCTGGAATCTGTTTTGCATATTCATTTTTGCCATGCTTGTTTGAACCTCTTAATGGATGAATTTGCCTATGGCACAGTGCTAGTGTTTTGTTAACCATCTTGTGTACATCACTGCCAGGTATTTTGTTTTCATGTTTGGTGGCTATAGCATGTTCATTTCGTTGCATTTAGGAGCCTACTTGCTGTATATCGCAGATCGGTTCGTTTCGTAAAACGCTCGTCATTTCCAAACCGTAGCTCCGATTCCTATGATCTTTATATCGTTTTCAGGTGATTTCTTCCCCTCCATCCAGTGGCACACTTGGTTTTCCAAGTTGAGGCCAAGTTTTTGCATTTTCTGTAACGTCTTGCATTTTGCATCCCGCATAGCATACCGTCTTTGCATATTATTGTTGCCCTTGCACGTGGTTGATTGTATTCTTGTTGCTTGTTTGTGTTGTTGGGTAGAGCCGGGAGACGAGTTTGCTAACGAGGAGCCCGTTGAGTGTGCTTTTGAGGATCCAGTCAACTCTGACAGCTTTGCAGGCAAGATGATCATACCCTCGAAATCACTACTATCTTTGCTATGCTAGTTTGCTCGCTCTTTTGCTTTGCCACTGCTACGATGCCTACCACTTGCTTGTCAGCCTCCCAATTGCATGATTGAACCTCTAACCTACCATTGTCCTAGCAAACCGTTGATTGGCTATGTTACCGCTTTGCTCAGCCTTTCTTATAGCGTTGTTAGTTGCACGTGAAGATTGGAGCCGTTCCTTGTTGGAACATTTATTTACTTGTTGGGATATCATTATATTGCTATGTTATCTTAATGCATCTATATACTTGGTAAAGGGTGGAAGGCTCGGCCTCTCGCCTAGTGTTTTGTTCCACTCTTGCCGCCCTAGTTTCCGTCATATCGGTGTTATGTTCCCGGATTGTTGCGTCCCTTACGCGGTTGGGCTATAATGGGAACCCCTTGATAGTTCGCCTTGATTAAAGCTTTTCCAGCAATGCCCAACATTGGTTTTATCATTTGCCGCCTACCCCCTTTTCCCTTGGGTTTCCGGAGCCCGAGGGTCATCTTTATTTTAGCCCCCCACGGGCCAGTGCTCCTCTGAGTGTTGGTCCGAACTAGACCCCTGTGCAGCGCCACCTCGGGGAAACTCAAGGGCTGGTTTTAGTTGTACGGATTGCTCATCTGAGTGTGCCCTGAGAAAGAGATATGTGCAGCTCCTATCGGGATTTGTCGGCACATTCGGGCGGTGTTGCTGGACTTGTTTTAACCTGTCGAATCATCTTGTTGTACTGAGATACCGAGTCTGATCGGTGTGTCTTGGGTGGAGGTCTATTCCTTCGTTGACCGTGAGAGCTTGTTATGGGCTAAGTTGGGACTCCCCTACAGGGATTGATCTTTCGAAAGCCGTGCCCGCGGTTATGGGCAGATGGGAATTTGTTATTGTCCGGTTGTAGATAACTTTAACTAAACTTAATTAAAATGAATCAACCGTGTGTGTTACCGTGATGGCCCCTTCTCGGCGGAGTCCGGGAAGTGGACACGGTGTTGGAGTTATGCTTGCGCAGGATGTTCCTTTAGCTTCTCGCTCGTGCTTCGCCTTCTCTTCTCGCTCTCGTTTGCGTATAAGTTAGCCACCATATATGCTAGTCGCTTGCTGCAGCTCCACTTATATTGCCGTACCTGTCCTATAAGCTTAAATAGTCTTGATCGCGTGGGTGTGAGATTGCTGAGTCCCTGTGGCTCACAGATACTACAACTCCAGATGCAGGTCCAGGTGTTTCTGCTCCAGTTGACGATTACGAGCTCAAGTGGGAGTTCGACGAGGACTCTCAGCGATACTACGTGTCTTTTCCGGATGATCAGTAGTGGTGCCTAGTTGGGGTTATCGATTCAGGGCCTTGTCGCATGTTGGGGGTCTTTTCTATTTTGGCACCGTAGTCGGGCCATGAGTGATTTGTATGATGGATGTTATTTATGTACTTTGATGTGACGTGGCGAGTGTAAGCCAACTACGTTTCTCCCCTTTATATTATTTATGTACATGGGATGTTTAATGATTTCCCGATTTGCGACATTGCTTTCAATGTGGTTTTGCCTCTAAGTCGTGCCTCGACACGTGGGAGATATAGCCGCATCGAGGGCGTTACAACTCATGTCTATGGTTAGGAAACTTAACCATCTTTGATAAATGAGCTTGTCAAGTAGAGGCACACTAGTGACACTATGTTTGTCTATGTATTCACACATGTATTATGTTCCCGGTTAATACAATTCTAGCATGAATAATAAACATTTATCATGAAATAAGGAAATAAATAATAACTTTAATATTGCCTCTAGGGCATATTTCCTTCAGTCTCCCACTTGCACTAGAGTCAATAATCTAGATTACACAGTAATGATTCTAACACCCACGGAGCCTTGGTGCTGATCATGTTTTGCTCATGGAAGAGGCTTAGTCAACGGGTCTGCAACATTTAGATCCGTATTTATCTTGCAAATCTCTATCTCTCCCACCTGGACTTGATCCCGGATGGAGTTGAAGCATCTCTTGATGTGCTTGGTTCTCTTGTGAAATCTAGATTCCTTTGCCAAGGCAATTGCACCAGTATTGTCACAAAAGATTTTCATTGGACCCGATGCACTAGGTATGACACCTAGATCGAATATGAACTCCTTCATCTAGACTCCTCCATTCACTGCTTCCGAAGCAGCAATGTACTCCGCTTCACATGTAGATCCCGCCACGACGCTCTGTTTAGAACTGCTCCAACTGATAGCTCCACCTATTTAATATAAACACGGATCCGGTTTGCGATTTAGAATTGTCCGGATCAGTGTCAAAGCTTTCATCAACGTAACCATTTACGATGAGCTCTTTGTCACCTCCATAAACGAGAAACATATCCTTGGTCCTTTTCAGGTACTTCAGGATGTTCTTGACCGCTGTCCGGTGATCCACTCCTGGATTACTTTGGTACCTCCCCGCTAGACTAATGGAAAGGCACACATCAGTTGTAGTACACAGCATTGTATACATGATAGAGCCTATGGCTGAAGCATAGGGAGCACTATTCATTTTCTCTCTATCTTCTGCAGTGGTCGGGCATTGAGTCTTAATCAACTTCACACCTTGTAATACAGGCAAGAACCTTTTCTTAGCTTGATCCATTTTGAACTTCTTCAAAACTTTATCAAGGTATGTGCTTTCTGAAAGTCCAATTAAGCGTCTTGATCTATCTCTATAGATCTTGATGCCTAATATATAAGCAGCTTCACCGAGGTCTTTCAGTGAAAAACTATTATTCAAGTATCCTTTTATGCTATCCAGAAATTCTATATCATTTCCAATCAACAATATGTCATCCACATATAATATTAGAAATGCTACAGAGCTCCCACTCACTTTCTTGTAAATACAGGCTTCTCCAAAAGTCTATATAAACGTTATGCTTTGATCACACTATCAAAACGTTTATTCCAATCCCGAGAGGCTTGCACCAGTCCATAAATGGATCGCTGGAGCTTGCACACTTTGTTAGCTCCCTTTGGATCGATAAAACCTTCAGGTTGCATCATATACAACTCTTCTTCTAGAAATCCATTCAGGAATGCAGTCTTTACATCCATTTGCCAAATTTCATAATCATAAAATGCGGCAATTGCTAACATGATTCGGACGGACTTAACCATTGCTATGGGTGAGAAGGTCTCATCGTAGTCAACTCCTTGAACTTGTCGAAAACCTTTCGCAACAAGTCGAGCTTTGTAGACAGTAACATTACCGTCAGCGTCTGTCTTCTTCTTGAAGATCCATTTATTCTCGATGGCTTGCCGATCATCGGGCAAGTCAACCAAAGTCCACACTTTGTCCTCATACATGGATCCCATCTCAGATTTCATGGCCTCAAGCCATTTTGCGGAATCTGGGCTCATCATCGCTTCCTCATAGTTTGTAGGTTCGTAATGGTCAAGTAACATGACCTCCAGAATAGGATTACCGTACCACTCTGGTGCGGATATTGCTCTGGTTGACCTACGAGGTTCGATAGAAACTTGATCTGAAGTTTCATGATCATCATCATTAGCTTCCTCACTAATTGGTGTAGGTGTCATAGGAACATGTTTCTGTGACGAACTACTTTCCAACAAGGGAGCAGGTACTGTTACCTCATCAAGTTGTACTTTCCTCCCACTCACTTCTTTCGAGAGAAACTCCTTCTCTAGAAAGGATCCATTCTTAGCAACGAATGTCTTGCCTTCGGATATGTGATAGAAGGTGTAACCAATAGTTTCCTTTGGGTATCCTATGAAGACACATTTCTCCGATTTGGGTTTGAGCTTATCAGGTTGAAGCTTTTTCACATAAGCATCGCAACCCCAAACTTTAAGAAACGACAATTTGGTTTCTTGCCAAACCATAGTTCATAAGGTGTCGTCTCAACGGATTTTGATGGTGCCCTATTTAACGTGAATGCAGCTGTCTCTAAAGCATAACCCCAAAACGATAGCGGTAAATCAGTAAGAGACATCATAGATCACACCATATCTAGTAAAGTACGATTACGATGTTCGGACACACCATTACGTTGTGGTGTTCCAGGTGGCGTGAGTTACGAAACTATCCCGCATTATTTCAAATGTAGACCAAACTCGTAACTCAAATACTCTCCTCCATGATCAGATCATAGAACCTTTACGATGATTTTACACTTCACTCTGAAATTCTTTGAACTTTTCAAATGTCTCAGACTTATGTTTCATTAAGTAGATATATCCATATCTGCTTAAATCATCTGTGAAGGTGAGAAAATAACGATACCCGCCGCGAGCCTCAATATTCATCGGGCCACATACATCAGTATGTATGATCTCCAACAAGTCTGTTGCTCGCTCCATTGTTCCGGAGAACAGCGTTTTAGTCATCTTGCCCATAAGGCATGGTTCACAAGTACCAAGTGATTCCTAAAGTCCATCGGTATGGAGTTTCTTCATGCGCTTTACACCAATATGACCTAAACGGCGGTGCCACAAATAAGTTGCACTATCATTATCAACTCTGCATCTTTTGGCTTCAATATTATGAATATGTGTATCACTACTATTGAGATTCATCAGAAATAGACCACTCTTCAAGGGTGCATGACCATAAAAGATATTACTCATATAAATAGAACAACCATTATTCTCGGATTTAAATGAATAACCGTCTCGCATTAAACAAGATCCAGATATAATGTTCATGCTCAACGCTGGCACCAAATAACAATTATTTATGTCTCAAACTAACCCCGAAGGTAGATGTAGAGGTAGCGTGCCGACGGCGATCACATCGACTTTGGAACTATTTCCCACGCGCATCGTCACCTCGTCCTTAGCCAGTCTTCGCTTAATCTGTAGTCCCTGTTTTGAGTTGCAAATATTAGCAACAAAACTAGTATCAAATACCCAGGTGCTACTGCGAGCTCTGGTAAGGTACACATCAATAACATGTGTATCACATATACCTTTGTTCACCTTGCCATCCTTCTTATCCGCCAAATACTGGGGGCAGTTCCGCTTCTAGTGACCCGTGTGTTTGTAGTAGAAGCACTCAGTCTCAGGCTTAGGTCTAGACTTGTGTTTCTTCTCTTGAGCAACAACTTGCTCGCTGTTCTTCTTGAAGTTCCCTTTCTTCTCCCCTTTACCCTTTTTCTTGAAATTGGTGGTTTTGTTAACCATCAACACTTGATGCTCCTTTTTGATTTCTACCTCCGCAGCCTTTAGCATCGCAAAGAGCTCGGGAATTGTCTTATTCATCCCTTGCATATTATAGTTCATCATGAAGCTTTTGTAGCTTGGTGGCAGTGATTGAAGAACCCTGTCAATGACACTATCAACAGGAAGATTAACTCCCAGTTGAGTCAAGTGATTGTGATACCCAGACATTTTGTATATGCTCACTGACAGAACTATTCTCCTCCATCTTGCAGCTATAGAACTTATTGGAGACTTCATATCTCTCAATCCGGGCATTTGCTTGAAATATTAACTTCAACTCCTGGAACATCTCATATGCTCCATGACGTTCAAAACGTCGTTGAACTCCCGGTTCTAAGCCATAAAGCATGGCACACTGAACTATCGAGTAGTCATCTGCTTTACTCTGCCAGACGTTCTTAATGTCATCAGCAGCATCTGCAGCAGGCCTGGCACCCAGCGGTGCTTCCAGGATGTAATTCTTCTATACAACAATGAGGATAATCCTCAAGTTACGGACCCAGACCGTGTAATTGCTACCATCATCTTTCAAATTTGCTTTCTCAAGGAACGCATTAAAATTCAACGGAACAACAACATGGGCCATCTATCTACAATAAGATAGATAATAAAAATACTATCAGGTACTAAGTTCATGATAAATTTAAGTTCAATTAATCATATTACTTAAGAACTCCCACTTAGATAGACATCCCTCTAATCATCTAAGTGATCACGTGATCCATATCAACTAAAGCATAACCGATCATCACGTGAAATGGAGTAGTTTTCAATGGTGAACATCACTATGTTGATCATATCTACTATGTGATTCACGCTCGACCTTTCGGTCTCAGTGTTCCGAGGCCATATCTGCATATGCTAGGCTCGTCAAGTTTAACCTGAGTATTCTATGTGTGCAAAATTGGCTTGCACCCGTTGTAGATGGACGTAGAGCTTATTACACCTGATCATGATGTGGTGTCTCGGCACGACGAACTTTGGCAATGGTGCATACTCAGGGAGAACACTTTTATCTTGAAATTTAGTGAGAGATCATCTTATAATTCTACCATCAAACAAAGCAAAATAAGATGCATAAAAGATAAACATCACATGCAATCAATATAAGTGATATGATATGGCCAGCATCATCTTGTACTTGTGATCTCCATCTCCGAAGCACCATCATGACCACCATCGTCACCAGCACGACACCTTGATCTTCATCATAGCATCATTGTCGTCTCGCCAACTATTGCTTCTACGACTATCGCTACCTCTTAGTGATAAAGTAAAACAATTACAGGGCGATTGCATTGCATACAATAAAGCAACAACCATATGGCTCCTGCCAGTTGCCGATAACTCCGTTACAAAACATGATCATCTCATACAATAAATTTAGCATCATGTCTTGACCATATCACATCACAACATGCCCTGCAAAAACAAGTTAGACGTCCTCTACTTTGTTGTTGCAAGATTTACGTGGCTGCTACGGGCTGAGCAAGAACCATTCTTACCTATGCATCAAAACCACAACGATAGTTCGTCAAGTTAGTGCTGTTTTAACCTTCTCAAGGACCGGGCGTAGCCACACTCGGTTCAACTAAAGTTGGAGAAATTGATGCTACCTCTTGAGCACTGCGTTGGTTTTCCCTTGAAGAGGAAAGGGTGATGCAGCAAAGTAGCATAAGTATTTCCCTCAGTTTTTGAGAACCAAGGTATCAATCCAGTAGGAGGCCACGCACGAGTCCTCGCACCTACACAAACAAATAAAATCCTCGCAACCAACGCAATAAAGGGGTTGTCAATCCCTTCACGGTCACTTACGAAAGTGAGATCTGATAGATATGATAAGATAATATTTTTGGTATTTTTATGATAAAGATGCAAAGTAAAGAAAGCAAAATAAACGGAAAAGGAAATAGCTTGTTGACAGAAGATTAATATGATGGAAAATAGACCCGGGGGCCATAGGTTTCACTAGTGGCTTCTCTCGAGAGCATAAATATTACAGTGAGTAAACAAATTAATGTTGAGCAATTAACAAAATTGAGCATAGTTATGAGAATATCTAGGTATGATCATGTATAAAGGCATCCCGTCCGAGACAAGTAGACCGACTCCTGCCTGCATCTACTACTATTATTCCACACATGGACCACTGTCCAACATGCATCTAGAGTATTAAGTTCAAAAGAACAGAGTAACACTTTAAGCAAGATGACATGATGTAGAGGGATAAACTCACGCAATCTGATATAAACCCCATCTTGTTATCCTCGATGGCAAAAATACAATACGTGCCTTACTTCCCCTACTGTCACTAGGAAAGGACACCGCAAGATTGAACCCAAAGCTAAGCACTTCTCCCATTGCAAGAAAGATCAATCTAGTAGGCCAAACCAAACTGATAATTCGAAGAGACTTGCAAAGATAACCAATCATACATAAAAGAATTCAGAGAAATTCAAATATTGTTCATAGATAGACTTGATCATAAACCCACAATTCATCGGTCTCAACAAACACACCGCAAAAAGAAAATTACATCAAATAGATCTCCACAAGAGAGGGGGAGAACACTGTATTGAGATCCAAAAAGAGAGAAGAAGCCATCTAGCTAATAACTATGGACCCGAAGGTCTGAGGTAAACTACTCACACTTCATCGGAGGGGCTATGGTGATGATGTAGAAGCCCTCTGTGATGGATACCCCCTCCGGCGGAGCTCCGGAATAGGCCCCAAGATGGGATCTCGTGGATACAAAAAGCTGCGGCGGTGGAATTAGGGTTTTGGCTTCATATCTGGTAGATTGGGGGTACGTAGGTATATATAGGAGGAAGAAGTACGTCGGTGGAGCAACATGGGCCCCACGAGGGTGGAGGGCATGCCTAGGGGGTAGGCGCGCCCCCCTACCTCGTGCCCTCCTGGTTGCTTTCTTGACGTAGGGTCCAAGTCCTCTGGATAATGTTCGTTCCGAAAAATCACGTTCCCGAAGGTTTCATTCCGTTTGGACTCCGTTTGATATTCTTTTTCTGCGAAATTCTAAAATAGGCAAAAAACAGCAATTCTGGGCTGGGCCTCCAGTTAATAGGTTAGTCCCAAAAATAATATAAAAGTGTATAATAAAGCCCAATAATGTCCAAAACAGGATATAATATAGCATGGAACAATAAAAAATTATAGATACGTTGGAGACGTATCAAGCATCCCCATGCTTAATTCATGCTCGTCCTCGAGTAGGTAAATGATAAAATCAGAATTTTTGATGGAATGCTACTTGGCATACTTTCAATGTAATTCTCTTAATTGTGGTATGAATATTTAGATCCGAAAGATTCAAGACAAAGGTATAATATTGACATAGAAATAATAATACTTCAAGCATACTAACTAAGCAATTATGTCTTCTCAAAATAACATGGCCAAAGAAATTTATCCCTACAAAATCATATAGTCTGGCTATGCTCCATCTTCACCACACAAGGTATTTAAATCATGCACAACCCCGATGACAAGCCAAGCAATTGTTTCATACTTTTGGTGTTCTCAAACTTTTTCAATCTTCATGCAATACATGAGCGTGAGCCATGGACATAGCACTATATGTGGAATAGAATGGTGGTTGTGGAGAAGACAAAAAGGGAGAAGATAGTCTCACATCAACTAGGCGTATTAACGGACTATGGAGATGCCCATTAATAGATATCAATGTGAATGAGTAGGGATTGCCATGCAACGAATGCACTAGAGCTATAAGTATATGAAAGCTCAACAAAAAGAACTAAGTGGGTGTGCATCCAACTCGCTTGCTCACGAAGACCTAGGGCATTTTGAGGAAGCCCATCATTGGAATATACAAGCCAAGTTCTATAATGAAAAATTCCCACTAGTATATGAAAGTGATATCATAAGAGACTCTCTATCATGAAGATCATGGTGCTACTTTGAAGCACAAGTGTGGTAAAAGGATAGTAGCATTGTCCCTTCTCTCTTTTTCTCTCTTTTTTTTATTTGGGCCCTTTCTATTCTTTTTTTATGGCCTCTTTTTTTAGTCCGGAGTCTCATCCCGACTTGTGGGGTAATCATAGTCTCCATCATCCTTTCCTCACTTGGGACAATGCTCTAAAAATGATGATCATCACACTTTTATTTACTTACAACTCAACAATTACAACTCAATACTTAGAACAAAATAGGACTCTATGTGAATGCCTCCGGCGGTGTACCGGGATGTGCAATGATGCATGAGTGACATGTATGAAAGAATTATGAACGGTGGCTTTGCCACAAATACAATGTCAACTACATGATCATGCAAAGCAATATGACAATGATGGAGTGTGTCATAGCAAACGGAACGGTGGAATGTTGCATGGCAATATATCTCGGAATGGCTATGGAAATGCCATGATAGGTAGGTATGGTGGCTGTTTTGAGGAAGGTATATGGTGGGTGTATGATACCGGCGAAAGGTGCGCGTTATTAGAGAGGCTAGCAATGATGGAAGGGTGAGAGTGCGTATAATCCATGGACTCAACATTAGTCATAAAGAATTCACATACTTATTGCAAAAATCTATTGGTTATCGAAGCAAAGTATTACACGCATGCTCCTAGGGGGATAGATTGGTAGGAAAAGACCATCGCTCGTCCCCGACCGCCACTCATAAGGAAGACAATCAATAAATAAATCATGCTCCGACTTCATCACATAACGGTTCACCATACGTGCATGCTATGGGAATCACAAACTTCAACACAAGTATTTCTCAAATTCACAACTACTCAACTAGCATGACTCTAATATCACCATCTCCATATCTCAAAACAATTATCAAGTATCAAACTTCTCATAGTATTCAACACACTCATAAGAATTTTTTTATTAATCTTGAATGCCTAACATAATTAAAGCAAATTACCACGCTGTTTTGTAGGACTCTCAAAATAATCTAAGTGAAGCATGAGAGAACAATAGTTTCTATAAAACAAATCCACCACCGTGCCCTAAAAGATATAAGTGAAGCACTAGAGCAAAAACTATATAACTCAAAAGATATAAGTGAAGCACATAGAGTATTCTAACAATTTCTGAATCATGCGTGTCTCTCTCAAAAGGTGTGTACAGCAAGGATGATTGTGGAAAACTAACAAATAAAGACTCAAATAATACAAGACTCTCCAAGCAAAACACATATCATGTGGTAAATAAAAATATAGCTCCAAGTAAAGTTACCGATGGAAGTAGACGAAAGAGGGGATGCCTTCTGGGGCATCCCCAAGCTTGGGCTTTTAGGTGTCCTTTGATTATCTTGGGGTGCCATGGGCATCCCCAAGCTTAAGCTCTTTTGTAACATCCCAAATTTTCAATTTGGAATGTTATGCATTAGATCATCATGCATATCATATTTTCTTGCATTTTGGTCGATCCTAGAAATTTCACGCAACTCAAGGACCTTCGGAGAGAGTTGGAGATTTCGTTATTTTCATATTTGAGAGTTTTCTCAAATTTGAAAAGAGGATCATTTGATTTATTTATTTCATCTTCAATTATTTTTCTGATATTAAAAAAATATAAGAGAGGGAATAATATGACTTTCCCAAATTTAGGAAAAATGAAGATTTAATGAATAAGTCAAATTTTGGTTTGCCGAAGTTATTGCATTTCATTTGATAGGGAAAAAATGCGCGTTTTTCGAAATTGCATTTTAGGTCCGGAAGAAAAGTTCATTTGCTCGACTCATTTTTTAGGAGTCGGGAAAAATTTATTTTAGATTTTTCCGGAGTTCGTTTAGATAGTTTTTTCTTTTGTTTCTCTGCGCGCGAAACCGATTTAAAAAAAATCTTGCAGCGCCCTGGGCCAAGGCCCAGCCAGCAGCCGGCCGGCCAGGCCATCGCCCGCGCCGCGCGCGCCAGGCGCCAGGAGGCCGCCGCCGCCGCCCCTTTTGGAGTCCTAGTAGGACTTTAGTCCTACTCCGTTTCCTCTTTTTCTTTCCTATTCCTACTCTATTTCTTGTCCCCTACCCCAAGAAACCCCCTCCCCTCACCAATATAAATACCCAACCCCCCCCCTCTCCTCACATCAAAACCCCAAGCCTCTCTCCTCCTAAGCAACAGCGCGCAGCCCTTAGCCGCGCCTTAGCCGCGCCGCCCCGCGCCTAAGCCGCCGCCGCCGCCCGGAGCCGCCTCCCGAGGTAGCAGCGCCTCTCTTTTTTCCCCGGTCCGTTTTTCTTAAAAGAACCGTCCCGTTTCTTTTCTTTTCCTTCCGGTTTTTGTTTTGGTTTTCTTCCGAAACCCTAGATCGGTTTTCCGTTTCTTTTTCGGTTTCTTTTCCGAAAACCCTAGATCGGTTTTCGTTCTTCTTTCGGACCGTTCGTCTCAACGAACGTGATCACCGATTTCTCCCGGTTAACGACGCCCGTTCGTTTAACCGTTCTTCTTTTTCTTCTCGTCGGATTTATTCCGCGTCTTTTCCGCGATCGCGATCTCAGATCGGATCTTCTTTCTAGTCTTTCTTTTCGCTCGTTTTATCGGAATCAGGTGATTCAAGCACCTGGAGTTTTGTTTCGAAACCGCCGTTCCGTCTAATCAACTTAAACAAGTTTTTGCCCCGGTAAAATTTGACCTAATTTCAACTTGCTAGAACCGAGTTGTTTTCTTTCGCCGTCTGTTTCTTTGTTCGGTTCGTTCTTTCTTTGCAACCGGAGTTCTTAAGTTGAACTATCTGGTTCGATCTCTTGTTCGAGTTTTACCTGTGCATTAGATGAGTACTTATTGTATGCTTGTTGTTTGTCTGCGATAGATTACCCGGATTGCGCCGCCTGTTACTTCGAAACCCTAGGACTCGCGGATCATCAGCAAGGCAAGTAACACTTTGATCATACCTTTTCTACAACCCATGTTTTATTGCATTAGATCAATCCTCTCACACTCCATGAATAGGATCTAATTAATTTGTGGGATGGGAAGTAGATGAGGTAGTACCTATCACCAAGTATTATTATGAAACCTTTGGGAGTTACTTCTACGATTGCTTATTATGCCATGCTATGCTAGTAGACGTGGATTGGGTGAGTGATATCCATGACAGATGTGAGTCGATAATTTTTAATGGTTTATCTAAGGTGGCAACTTAAACACACATCTGGGTGGATTGAGCACCTGATGTCTATCAGGACTTGCCTGTTTTTATTTTGGACCGCCACCCAGGCTCAAAGGGATCATAAGATCTTTCATGCTAGAAACTTCCGTGTGCAGCCACAAGCCATTATGGGCTCTGGTATAGTTGACTAAGTTGTGCGAACTCTTAAAGTGGTAGACTAGCAGATGTAGGGGATGTAGGTGTACCGGTCTACCCGATCGTAAGGTGCTAGCGCTTCTGAAAGGCTATGTCTCGGTCATCCGTCTTCTCAAACACCATGTAGTGCGAGAAACTAAACGGAGGCGATCGAGTCTTGTGGGGAAAAGTGCGCAAACCTCTGTAGAGTGTACAAACTAATCATGATTAGCCGTGTCCCCGGTCATGGACATCTTGAGTATCTAGTACTTGAATATCATGTGAATCTCAACATGTTACTCAAATTAATGTTGTTGGGTTTTAATTGTTCACTTAATTGGGATCGGAATGCTGTCAACCATTCTCGATGTTTCACAACCACCATGATAGTTAAATAAATTTATTCCTTTGCAGTAGGGAAAAACTGGCTTTACGCAAAAACTTTAACCATAGAGCTTTCCACCAGCCCAATATGCATGTAGTGATAGCATTATTCTATTCTTGCTCTACTGTGTTACTTTGCCAGCATATTCCATGTGCTGACCCGTTTTCGGGCTGCAACTTCTCATGTTGCAGACTTTTCAGACGACGAGTAAGGTGCTTTTAGGTCGTGGTTCTATACTCAGTGATGTCGTTGGAGTTGATGGACCCATTTATCTTCCGAGTCTTCCGCTGTTATCGACACTAGATGGCCTTAAGCCATATTTATTGTAATAAGTTCTCTTTGAGACAATGATGTAATAAGTGTGTGATTGCCACTCTGCTATAAATCCTTCAATGTACTGTGTGGTGTCAGCATTACTGATCCAGGGATGACACCTGAGCACAGAGCACTTGATCCATTCGGGTCGGGTCGCCACAGAGAATGGTATCAGAGCACACGCTGACTGTAGGACACGACCACTAAGTTAAAGCCATAGATTACCACTCTCTTCTCATTTTCTAACTCCTCATCTTTTCTACCCTTTTAGGATGACGCACGCGAAGATTAAGTACGCTCAACCGGATGAAGGCACACCATTTGGATTGCACTTGAAGGAAGTCACCAAGTACCTGAACATTGGATTACCAAGCTTCACGGGAACCTTCAATGCCACTCTGCCTGAAGAGGAGCGCTGGAAGATTCAAGCTCACGTTCCGGGAAGAACATTCGCGCCAATCACGAAGCCCATAGATAGTGTTTTCAATGCACCAACCTGGAGTCTGGGAAGGAGCATGGCAGCTCATATCACCATAGGACGCATTGGAGAAGTTTATCAAGAAGACCTCAAGGACACTATCTACCAGATTTGCGGACGCCGAGATGAACAATGGGAGTTAGTCAACACCAAGAAGGATAGATCCATTGCATCATTCATCCAGGAGTTAAACCAGCACATTCGACGCCACGAGAACCAGATGTGCAATGATATGATAGAGTTGAAGAATGCGAAGGCAAGGATCATCGAGCTAGAAGGAGAACTGAAGTCTACATGCAAGGACTACATGGACGAGATCGTAGCTCTAGCAAGGCACAATGGCGATCTTAAGCAGGAGATTGAAGAACTCAAGGGGAAGTTAGCATCCAGGAAGGAAGACGAGTACGTCGCATGTCCGGACAACTACATCATCATCGATGACACCGATTCGGATCCAAGTGAACCCGACTTTGAAGACGAAGCTGGAGCAGATATCATGGAGTCTTCCACCGGTTCAAATTTCTAGATGACCACCAGATAGTAGTAGTATTCCCCATGTAAACATTATAGTCGAGCACTTTTGCGATAGTTTTAGACCGATTGTAAGCCCTTGTTTGATTGAATGAAGTGATTTTGTGTGCATTTGCTCATGTGCATTGGGGTAGTGTTTTCCCTTTAGACCTCACTCTATTCTTAATTAACGTCTTTTCTAAACCCTCAGATGCCTCCGAGACGTGACAATGGATTCCCACCGGAGCTCACTCAGTTGATCCAACAGCAGAATCAATTGATGCAGTTGTTAGTCCAGAACCAGCAGAACAACAACAACAACAACCCACCACCACCACCACCACCTGTTGACCACTTAGCCCGTTTCCTTAGGCTGAATCCGCCGGTGTTTTCCAGTAGCACCGAGCCAATAGTAGCAGACGATTGGCTCCACAAGATAGGAAGGGAGTTGACCACTGCAGGATGCACGGATGGTGAGAAAGTGAAGTTTGCCGCTCACCAGCTTGATGGACCCGCGACAGCATGGTGGGAGAATTTCACAGCCACTTACCCAGTTGACACTGTCACATGGGATCAGTTTCAGCAAGCTTTCCGCACTGCCCATGTTTCAGCAGGAGCTATGGCCATGAAGAAGCGTGAGTTTCGCAACTTACGCCAAGGAGGAAGGGCAGTTGGCCAGTACGTTGACGATTTCAGCAAGTTAGCACGTTATGCCCCAGATGACGTTGCTACGGATGCAGCTAAGCAGGAGAAGTTTCTGGAAGGACTGAATGATGAACTAAGCATGCAATTGATGGTAGAAAGTTTCAACAACTACCAGGAGTTGGTAGATCGTGCCATCATGATTGAAGGAAAGCAACAGCATATTGAGAACCGTAAGAGGAAGTATGGACAGGGCAAGTATAACTCTGGAGCCCAGCAGAAGCCCCGTTTTACCCCTAAACCGGGATTTCAGTTTCAGCATACCCATGGAGAAGGTAGCTCGCACAACCATAATGGCCACAAGAATGGTAATGGGAATGGAGGAAGCAACGGCCAGAACCGCACCACCCCATCGACCGCAACCAAGAGAGACCTGAGTCAAGTCACCTGTTTCAAGTGTTCGAAGACCGGACATTATGCCAATGAATGTCCTGAAGGCCAGAATGGAAATGGCAATGGAAGCTCTGGGAAGAAGCCGAACCCTTTCAACAGGGGACAGGTGAACCACGTTAATGTGGAGGAGGTTGAAGATCAGCCCGATGCAGTAATCGGTAAGTTTTTGGTTAAGTCATTTACCGCACTCGTACTTTTTGATACTGGTGCATCGCATTCATACATATCAAGGGGATTTGTGGATAAATATAACCTGCCAACCCAAGCCCTTAGGTCACCCATGTTAGTAAGCTCACCAGGAGCGGAGTTTATGGCTAGACGATGGTGTGATCGGTTACCATTAAGGATTGGTAACTATGTGTTTCCCTCAGACCTAATAGTATTGGAATCTCAAGGATTGGATGTGATATTAGGCATGGATTGGTTATCAAAGTATGAAGGAAACATTGAATGCGCTAGTAAGTCAATTTTGCTTACCACACCAGAAGGAAGAAGGATCAAGTATGTATCCCGGCATGTGCCAAACAGGACACAAGTGAATTGCCTAACAGGAGTCGTGCAGGAGGAAGTACCAGTGGTGAAGGATTACCCTGATGTATTTCCTGAGGAATTGCCAGGAATGCCACTGGATAGAGACATTGAGTTTTTGATTGAGTTATTGCCAGGTACAGGCCCAATGTCGAAGCGACCGTACCGGATGCCAGCAAAGGATTTGGTGGAAGTTAAGAATCAGATTAAGGAGTTATTGGATAAAGGTTACATTCGCCCAAGTTCTTCGCCTTGGGGATCACCCGTACTTCTAGTGGAAAAGAAGGATGGATCATTAAGGATGGTTGTAGATTATCGGGGATTGAATGAAGTAACCATCAAGAACAAGTACCCACTACCAATGATCAACGATCTGTTTGATCGGTTGCAAGGAGCTAAAGTGTTTTCCAAGATCGATTTGCGATCAGGGTACCACCAATTGAAGATTGGGGAGCAGGACATACCTAAGATAGCATTCACCACGAGATATGGACTGTATGAGTATACCGTTATGTCATTTGGATTGACTAACGCACCTGCCTACTTTATGAACCTGATGAACAAAGTGTTTATGGAGTTTTTGGATAAGTTCGTCGTTGTGTTCATTGATGACATCCTGGTTTATTCAAAGAATGAAGAGGAGCATAAGGAACATTTGCGTTTGGTTTTGGAGAAACTAAGGGAACATCAGTTATACGTCAAATTCAGCAAATGTGAGTTTTGGTTGAAGGAAGTTGGATTCCTCGGACACGTTATATCCGGAGAAGGTATAGCAGTTTACCCCACTAAGGTTGAGACAGTAACCGAATGGGAAGCACCAACAACAGTTGGAGAGATCCGGAGTTTTCTTGGACTCGCAGGATACTACCGGAGATTTATTGAGAATTTCTCAAAGATTGCAAAGCCTATGATGGAGTTGTTGAAGAAGGATACTAAGTTCAAATGGACTGAGGAGTGTGAGGCTAGTTTCCAGGAGTTGAAGAAACGTTTGGTTACCTCACCAGTATTGATTTTGCCAGATCAGACCAAGGATTATGAGGTGTATTGCGACGCTTCACGTCGAGGACTTGGAGCAGTGCTTATGCAGGAAGGAAGAGTTGTTTCGTATGCTTCACGGCAACTGAAGCCTCATGAGTTAAATTATGCCACGCATGATTTGGAGTTAGCAGCCGTAGTGCATGCATTGAAGACGTGGAGACATTTCCTCATTGGAAATCATTGTGAGGTGTACACGGATCACAAGAGTTTGAAGTACATTTTCACGCAGAAGGAGTTGAACCTCAGACAAAGGAGATGGTTGGAGCTCATCAAGGATTATGACATGAGATTGCATTACCATCCCGGAAAAGCTAATGTAGTAGCTGACGCATTGAGCCATAAGAGCCATGTCAAATACTCTAATGACGGGGAAAATACCCAAGGAGTTAGCAGAAAACCTTCGTGAGCTATGCTTGGAAATAGTTCCGAGAGGCTATGTAGCAGCCTTGGAGATTCAGTCAACATTGATGGATAAGATCAGAGAAGCCCAGAAATCTGACAAGGAGATTGCTACTATAAAAGAGAAATTGAGCGAAGGAAAAGCAAAGGGATTTCGTGAGGATGAACACAATACCCTATGGTTTGAGGACCGTGTTTATGTGCCCAATGACCCGGAGATCAGGAAGTTGATTTTGCAGGAGGCACATGATTCACCGTATTCGATTCACCCAGGGAATACCAAGATGTATTTGGATTTAAAGGAAACATTCTGGTGGACCGGAATGAAGAAGGATATTGCAGCATATGTAGCAGTTTGTGACGTATGTCAGAGAGTAAAGGCAGAGCATCAGAAGCCAGCAGGATTGTTACAACCATTGCCGATACCCGAGTGGAAGTGGGATAAGATAGGCATGGATTTTATCACAGGACTACCCAGGACGAAAGCAGGCTATGACTCGATATGGGTAGTAGTTGATCGTTTGACAAAGGTAGCACATTTTATTCCAGTTAAGACCACTTACACCAGTGCTAAGTTGGCGAAGATATACATGACTAGGATCATTTCTTTGCATGGAGTTCCGAGGAGTATCGTATCAGATAGAGGAACCCAATTTACCTCAAAGTTTTCGAATCAGTTGCATGAAACTTTAGGAACCAGACTAGAGTTCAGCACAGCTTTTCATCCGCAGACGGATGGACAGACCGAGAGAGTCAATCAGATTTTGGAAGATATGCTGAGAGCTTGTGCACTAGATTATGGATCTAGTTGGGACGATAACTTGCCGTATGCGGAGTTTTCCTACAACAATAGCTATCAAACCAGTTTGAAGATGGCACCTTTCGAAGCTTTATACGGAAGGAGGTGCAGGACACCGTTGTCATGGGATGAAGTTGGAGACCGTAAATTCTTTGGACCAGATTTGATTAAGGAGTCTGAACGGAAAGTTAAGTTGATTCGCGATAGGCTCAAGGTAGCCCAGTCCAGGCAGAAGAGCTACGCAGACTCTAAACGCAAGGCGACAGTTTACGAAACCGGAGACAGAGTTTATCTTCGAGTATCCCCACTTCGAGGAGTTAAGCGCTTTGGAGTTAAGGGAAAATTAGCACTGCGTTTCGTTGGACCGTATAAGATTTTGCAACGTATGGGAGAAGTCGCCTATAAGTTGGAATTACTAGAGGGACTGTCAGGAGTTCATGATGTATTCCATGTTTCTCAGCTGAAGAAATGTCATGCCGAGATGGCGGAGGTACCACTAAGAGATACCGTGCCGCTTGAAGCGATTCAGTTGAAGGACGACTTAACGTATGAGGAGAAGCCCGTCAAGATTCTCGAGTTTGCCAGTAGAGTTACTCGCAGCAAGGTTATCAAATTTTGCAAAGTTCAGTGGAACCACCACTCAGAGGATGAAGCCACCTGGGAAAGAGAAGAAGATTTGCTCAAGGACCACCCTCACCTATTTTCTAGCCAACCCGAATCTCGAGGGCGAGATTCATCTTAAGGGGGGTTGGTTTGTAACATTTTGTAACATCCCAAATTTTATTTGGAATGTTATACATTAGATCATCATGCATATCATATTTTCTTGCATTTTGGTCGATCCTAGAAATTTCACGCAACTCAAGGACCTTCGGAGAGAGTTGGAGATTTCGTTATTTTCATATTTGAGAGTTTTCTTAAATTTGAAAAGAGGATCATTTGATTTATTTATTTCATCTTCAATTATTTTTCCGATATTAAAAAAATATAGGAGAGGGAATAATATGACTTTCACAAATTTAGGAAAAATGAAGATTTAATGAATAAGTCAAATTTTGGTTTTGCCGGAGTTTATTTGCATTTCATTTGGATAGGGAAAAATGCGCGTTTCCAGGCGCCAGGAGGCCGCCGCCGCCGCCCCTTTTGGAGTCCTAGTAGGACTTTAGTCCTACTCCGTTTCCTCTTTTTCTTTCCTATTCCTACTCTATTTCTTGTCCCCTACCCCAAGAAACCCCCTCCCCTCACCAATATAAATACCCCTCTACCCCCCCCTCTCCTCACATCAAAAACCCAAGCCTCTCTCCTCCTAAGCCGCAGCAAGCAGCAGCGCGCAGCCCCAAGCCGCCGCCGCCCTTAGCCGCCGCCGCCTAGCCGCCGCCGCCGCCCTTAGCCTCCGCCGCCCGGAGCCCGCCTCCCGAGGTAGCCGCGCCTCTCTTTTTCTTCCCCGGTCCGGTTTTTCCTAAAAGAATCATTCCGTTTTCTCTCCGATTCTTTTCTTTTCTTCCGGTTTTTGTTTCGGTTTTCTTCCGAAACCCTAGATTGGTTTTCCATTTCTTTTTCGGTTTCTTTTCCGAAAACCCTAGATCGGTTTTTCGTTCTTCTTTCGGACCGTTCATCTCAACGAACATGATCACCGATTGTTCCCGGTTAACGACGTCCGTTCGTTTAACCGTTCTTCGTTTCCTTTCTCGTCGGTTTTATTCCGCGTCTTTTCCGCGATCGCGATCTCAGATCCGATCTTCGTTCTAGTCTTTCTTCTCGCTCGTTTATCAGAATCAGGTGATTCAAACGCCTGGAGTTTCGTTTCGAAACCGCCGTTCCGTCTAATCAACTTAAACAAGTTTTTGCCCCGGTAAAATTTGACCTAGTTTCAACTTGCTAGAACCGAGTTGTTTTCTTCCGCCGTTTGTTTTCCGTTTCTTTGTTCGGTTCGTTCTTTCTTTGCAACCGGAGTTCTTAAGTTGAACTTTCTGGTTCGTTCTCTTGTTCAAGTTTTACCTGTGCATTAGATGAGTACTTATTGTGTGCTTGTTGTTTGTCTGTGATAGATCACCCGGATTGCGCCGCTTGTTACTTCGATTCCCTAGGTCTCGCGGATCATCAGCAAGGCAAGTAACACTTTGACCATACCTTTTCTACAACCCATGTTTTATTGCATTAGATCAATCCTCTCACATTGCATGATTAGGATCTAATTAAATTGTGGGATGGGAAGTAGATGAGGTAGTACCTATCACCTGTATTATTATGAAACCTTTGGGAGTTACTTCTACGTTTGCTTATTGTGCCATGCTATGCTAGTAGACGTGGATTGGGTGAGTGATATCCATGACAGATGTGAGTTGATAATTTTAATGGTTTATCTAAGGTGGCAACTTAAACACACATCTGGGTGGATTGAGGCACCTGATGTCTATCAGGACTTGCCTGTTTTTATTTTGGACCGCCACCCAGGCTCAAAGGGATCATAAGATCTTTCATGCTAGAAACTTCCGTGTGCAGCCACAAGCCATTATGGGCTCTGGCATAGTTGACTAATTTGTGCGAACTCTTACAGTGCTAGACTAGCAGACGTAGGGGATGTAGGTGTACCGGTCTACCCGATCGTAAGGTGCTAGCGCTTCTGAAAGGCTATGTCTCGGTCATCCGTCTTCTCAAACACCATGTAGTGCGAGAAACCAAACAGAGGCGATCAAGTCTTGTGGGGAAAAGTGCGCAAACCTCTGTAGAGTGTACAAACTAATCATGATTAGCCGTGTCCCCGGTCGTGGACATCTTGAGTATCTAGTACTTGAATATCATGTGAATCTCAACATGTTACTCAAATTCATGTTGTTGGGTTTTAATTGTTCACTTAATTGGGATCGGAATGCTGTCAACCATTCTCGATGTTTCACAACCACCATGATAGTTAAATAAATTTATTCCTTTGCAGTAGGGAAAAACTGGCTTTACGCAAAAACTTTAACCATAGAGCTTTCCACCAGCCATATATGCATATAGTATAGCCGTTTCATTCCATTACTCTCTATGTGTTACTTTGCCAGCATATTCCATGTGCTGACCCGTTTTCGGGCTGCAACTTCTCATGTTGCAGACTTTTCAGACGACGAGTAAGGTGCTTTCAGGTTGTGGTTCTATACTCAGTGATGCTGTTGGAGTTGATGGACCCATTTATCTTCCGAGTCTTCCGCTGTTACCGACACTAGATGGCCTTAAGCCATATTTATTGTAATAAGTTCTCTTTGAGACAACGAGGTAATAAGTGTGTGATTGCCACTCTGCTATAAATCCTTCGATGTACTGTGTGGTGTCAGCATTACTGATCCAGGGATGACACCTGAGCACAGAGCACTTGATCCATTCGGGTCGGGTCGCCACATCTTTCCACTCCTTGTTCCATAATCCATCAAATCTTTCACTCAAAACATGAAAACTTCACAACACAAAACTTAAAGTAGAAAATCTCGTGAGCTCCGTTAGCGAAAGAAAACAAAACACCACTTCAAGGTACTGTAACGAACTCATTATTTATTTATATTGGTGTTAAACCTACTGTATTACAACTTCTCTATGGTTTATAAACTATTTTACTAGCTACAGATTCATCAAAATAAGCAAACAACACACGAAAAACAGAATCTGTCAAAACAGAACAGTCTGTAGTAATCTGTAGCTAACTCAAGTTCTGGAAACCCAAAAATTCTAAAATAAATTGATGGACGTGAGGAATTTATCTATTAATCATCTGCAAAAAGAATTAACTAAATAACACTTTCCAAATAAAAATGGTAGCAATTCTCGTGAGCGCTAAAGTTTCTGTTTTTTACAGCAAGATTAAAAAGACTTTCCCAAGTCTTCGCAATGGTTGTACTTGGCACAAACACTAATTAAACACAAAAAACACAACCAAAACAGATGCTAGATAAATTATTTATTACTAAACAGGAGCAAAAAGCAAGGAATAAAAATAAAATTGGGTTGCCTCCCAACAAGCACTATCGTTTAACGCCCCTAGCTAGGCATAAAAGCAAGGATAGATCTAGGTATTGCCATAATAATAGGATAGATCATTAAAACTCATTTCATATTCTCTACGTTCGGCAGCAAGTTTTCTTTGAGGCAAGCAAAATTAATCAAAAGGGCTAAATTTAATGGGACCAAAGTCCCCAAGATCAACTTTAGGAGGTATAGGTTCCTCCTTCGGCCCTTCGCATTGCACAACCAATTCATCATTATAAGCATTTTTTTGACAGAACTTTGTGAGCATATACTCGAGAGAATATCCTAGCTCATTATTTCAAACAGCCAAATCATTATTAAATTTAGAACTTCTATCAACTAGAACATTGGTAGGAACCCTTTTTCTAAGATTTTCATTGAAAGCAACAAAGTCTAGAGATTGAAAACGCATTATTTCTTCTTGATAAAAAAGGATAGCCTCTATGGGAGGATGGCTAGCATCCACCCTATAATGCGCAAAGATTTCTTTGGCCTCTTTTATTATAAATCTAAACTCATGAGCCAAAAAGATAGTAGCAGCACGCTTAACATAAGAATGCTCAATATTAGAAAATTCTAGGAAAATCCTTTGTATGCAAGGATGCATGTGCATAAATTGTCTTTCAAGTTCAACTACAAGCATGGCAATAGCGTCCACAAGACTACTAGTTCTATGAAGAATAGAACTACCCATAGAAGGCAAAGCACCAGCACAAGTAAAGAAATCTTGGATAACTCCTTTTCCGATAATATTACCACTACCAATTCGCAATTTTTTGTATGTAAGATAGGGGGTTCTTCAGCAGGAGCATCAGAATTTTCCATGATATTTTTATTGTCCATATCGACAATAATTTCCCTAGTTTTAGACATAACGGCAGAAGGTGCAAGGGGTAAAAAGAAGGAGGAAGGCGAATGGAAAGAGGGGGTGAATAAAACGGCAAGGGTGAAGTGGGGGAGAGGAAAACGAGAGGCAAATGGCAAATAATGTAATGTGGGAGATAAGGGTTTGTGATGGGTACTTGGTATGTTGACTTTTGTGTAGACTCCCCGTCAACGGCGCCAGAAATCCTTCTTGCTACCTCTTGAGCACTGCGTTAGTTTTCCCTTGAAGAGGAAAGGGTGATGCGGCAAAGTAGCGTAAGTATTTCCCTCAGTTTTTGAGAACCAAGGTATCAATCGAGTAGGAGGCCACGCACGAGTCCCTCGCACCTACACAAACAAATAAAATCCTCGCAACCAACGCAATAAAGGGGTTGTCAATCCCTTCACGGTCACTTACGAAAGTGAGATCTGATAGATATGATCAGATAATATTTTTGGTATTTTTATGATAAAGATGCAAAGTAAAGAAAGAAAAATAAATGGAAAAGGAAATAGCTTGTTGATGGAAGATTAATATGATGGAAAATAGACCCGGGGGCCATAGGTTTCACTAGTGGCTTCTCTCGAGAGCATAAATATTACAGTGGGTAAACAAATTACTGTTGAGCAATTGACAGAATTGAGCATAGTTATGAGAATATCTAGGTATGATCATGTATAAAGGCATCACATCCGAGACAAGTAGACCGACTCCTGCCTGCATCTACTACTATTACTCCACACATCGACCGCTATCCAGCATGCATCTAGAGTATTAAGTTCAAAAGAACAGAGTAACGCTTTAAGCAAGATGACATGATGTAGAGGGATAAACTCATGCAATATGATATAAACCCCATCTTGTTATCCTTGATGGCAACAATAGAATACGTGCCTTGTTGCCCCTACTGTCACTGGGAAAGGACACCGCAAGATTGAACCCAAAGCTAAGCACTTCTCCCATTGCAAGAAAAACCAACCTAGTACGCCAAACCAAACTGATAATTTGAAGAGACTTGCAAAGATAACCAGTCATGCATAAAAGAATTCAGATAAGATTCAAATATTGTTCATAGATAAACTTGGTCATAAACCCACAATTCATCGTCTCAACAAACACACCACAAAAGAAGATTACATCGAATAGATCTCCACAAGAGAGGGGGAGAACTTTGTATTGAGATCCAAAAAGAGAGAATAAGCCATCTAGCTAATAACTATGGACCCGAAGGTCTGAAGTAAACTACTCACACTTCATCGGAGAGGCCATGGTGTTGATGTAGAAGCCCTCCGTGATCGATGCCCCCTCCGGCGGAGCTCCGGAAAAGGCCCCAAGATGGGATCTCACGGATACAGAAAGTTGCGGCGGTGGAATTAGGGTTTTGGCTCCGTATCTGGCAGTTTGGGGTACGTAGGTATATATAGGAGGAAGAAGTACGTCGGTGGAGCAACGTGGGCCCCACGAGGGTGGAAGGCGCGCCAGGGGGGTAGGAGCGCCCCCTACCTCATGCCCTCCTGGTTGCTTTCTTGACGTAGGGTCCAAGTCCTCTGGATCATGTTCATTCCGAAAATCACATTCCCGAAGGTTTCATTCCGTTTGGACTCCGTTTGATATTCTTTTTCTGCAAAACTCTGAAATAGGCAAAAAACAACAATTCTGGGCTGGACCTCCGATTAATAGGTTAGTCCCAAAAATAATATAAAAGTGTATAATAAAGCCCAATAATGTCAAAACAGGATATAATATAGCATGGAACAATAAAAAATTATAGATACGCTGGAGACGTATCAACTGACACCCGCCAGCCACCTATGTGCAAAGCACGTCGGTAGAACTAGTCTTGCGTAAGCGTACGCGTAATGTCGGTCCGGACCGCTTCATCCAACAATACCACCGAACCAAAGTATGACATGCTGGTAAGCAGTATGACTTGTATCGCCCACAACTCACTTGTGTTCTACTCGTGCATATAACATCTACGCATAAAACCTGGCTCTGATACCACTGTTGGGGAACGTAGTAATTTCAAAAAATTTCCTACGCACACGCAGGATCATGGTGATGCATAGCAACAAGAGGGGAGAGTGTCGTCCGCGTACCCTCGTAGACCGTTAAGCGGAAGCGTTATGACAACACGGTTGATGTAGTCATACGTCTTCACAATCGACCGATCCTCAGTACCCAACATACGGCACCTCCACGTTCAGCACACGTTCAGCTCGGTGACGTCCCGCGAACTCACGATCCAGTAGAGTCCGGGGAAGAGTTTCGTCAGCACGACGGCGTGGTGAAGATGTTGATGAAGGTACCGTAGCAGGGATTCGCCTAAACACCACTACAGTATGACCGAGGTGGATTATGGTGGAGGGGGGCACCGCACACGGCTGGGAGAGATCTTTGTGATCAACTTGTGTGTCTAGAGGTGCCCCCTGCCCCAGTATATAAAGGAGCAAGGGGGACGCCAGCCGACCCTTGTTGGTGCGCCAGGAGGAGGAATCCTCCTCCTAGTAGGAGTAGGATTCCTCCCTTTCCTACTCCTACTAGGAGGGGGAAAGGAAGGGGAAGAAAGAGAAGGAAAGGGGGTGCCACCCCCCTCTCCTAGTACAATTCGGACCAGAGGGAGGGGGCATGCTGCCTGCCCTAGGCCGGCTCCTCTCTCTTTCCCTTATGGCCCAACAAGGCCCATTAGCCCCCGGGGGGTTCCGGTAACCCCTCCGGTACTCCAGTAAAATCCCGATTTTACCCGGAACTCTTCCGATGTCCAAATGTAGGCTTCCAATATATCAATATTTATGTCTCGACCATTTCGAGACTCCTCGTCATGTCCGTGATCATATCTGGGACTCCGAACTACCTTTGGTACATCAAAACATATAAACTCATAAAACCGATCGTCACAGAACTTTAAGCATGCAGACCCTACGGGTTCGAGAACTATGTAGACATGACCGAGACATGTCTCCGGTCAATAACCAATAGAGGAACCCGAATGCTCATATTGGTTCATGCATATTCTACGAAGATCTTTATCGGTCAAATTGCATAACACTATATGTTGTTCTCTTTGTCATCGGTATGTTACTTGCCCGAGATTGGATGATCGGTATCCCAATACCTAGTTCAATCTCGTTACCGGCAAGTCTCTTTACTCATTCCTTAATGCACTATTCTGCAACTAACTCATTAGTTGTATTGCTTGCACGGCTTATAGTGATGTGCATTACCGAGAGGGCCCAGAGATACCTATCCGATAATCAGAGTGACAAATCCTAATCTTGATCTATGCCAACTCAACAAGTACCATCAGAGACACTTGTAGAGCACCTTTATAATCACCCAGTTACGTTGTGATGTTTGGTAGCACACAAAGTGTTCCTCTGGTATTCGGGAGTTGCATAATCTCATAGTCATAAGAACATGTATAAGTCATGAAGAAAGCAATAGCAGTAAACAAAAACGATCAAGTGCTAAGCTACCGTAATGGGTCAAGTCAATCACATCATTCTCCTAATGATGTGATCCCATTGATCAAATGACAACTCATGTCTATGGTTAGGAAACTTAACCATCTTTGATAAATGAGCTAGTCAAGTAGAGGCACATTAGCGACACTATGTTTGTCTATGTATTCACACATGTATTATGTTTCCGGTTAATACAATTCTAGCATGAATAATAAACATTTATCATGAAATAAGGAAATAAATAATAACTTTATTGTTGCCTCTAGGGCATACTTCGTTCATTTATATCATATTTCATGAGTTTATCCCTCTACATCATGTCATCTTCCTTAAAGCATTACTCTGCTCTCTTGAACTTCATTTCTAGATGCATGCTGGATAGCGGTCGATGTGTGGAGTAATAGTAGTAGATGTAGAATCGTTTCGGTCTACTTGTCTTGGACATGATGCCTATATACATGATCATACCTAGGTATTCTCACAACTATGCTCAATTCTATCAATTTCCTGACAGTAATTCATTTACCCACCGTAATACTTATGCCCTTGAGAGAAGCCAGTAGTGAAACCTATGGCCCCCGGGTCTATCTTCTATCATATTAATCTTGCAATACTTAGTTATTTCCTTTGTCATTTATTTTACTTTGCATATTTATTTCTCTTTATCATGAAAATACCAAAAATATTGTCTTATCATATCTATCAGATCTCACTCTCGTAAGTGACCGAGAAGGGCTTGACAACCCCTTTATCGCGTTGGTTGCGATTTTCTTATTTGTTTGTGTAGGTGTGTGGGACTTGAGCGTGATCTCCTACTGGATTGATACCTTGGTTCTCAAAAACTGAGGGAAATACATATGCTGCTTTACTGCATCACCCTTTCCTCTTCAAGGGAAAACCAACACAGTGCTCAAGAGGTAGCAGACTTTGATGAAGCTGCTTATATATTGGGCATCAAGATCTATAGAGATAGATCAAGACACTTGATAGGACTTTCACAAAGCACATACCTTGATAAAGTTTTGAAGCAATTCAAAATGGATCAGTCAAAGAAAGGGTTCTTGCCTGTGTTACAAGGTGTGAAGTTGAGTGAGACTCAAAACCCGACCATGACAGAATATATAGAGAGAATGAAAGTCATTCCTATGCCTCAAACATAGGTTCTATAAAGTATGTCATGCTGTGTACCAGACCTATTGTGTGCCTTGCCATGAGTTTGGCAAGGGGGCACAATAGTGATCCAGGAGTAGATCACTGGACATCGGTCAAAATTATCCTTAGGTACCTAAAGAGAACTAAGGAAATGTTTCTCGGTTATGGTGGTGATAAAGACTTCGTCGTAAAGAGTTACGTCGATGCAAGCTTTGATACCGATCTGGATGACTCTGAGTCTTGATCAGGATACATATTGAAAGTGGGAGCAATTAGCTAGAGTAGCTCCATGCAGAGCATTGTAGACATAGAAATTTGCAAAATACATACGGATCTGAATGTGGTAGACCCGTTGACTAAACTTCTCTCACAAGCAAAACATGATCAGACCTTAGTACTCTTTGGGTGTTAATCACATAGCGATGTGAACTAGATTATTGACTCTAGTAAACCCTTTGGGTGTTGGTCACATGGCGATGTGAACCATGGGTGTTAATTACATAAAGATGTGAACTATTGGTGTTAAATCACATGGCGATGTGAACTAGATTATTGACTCTAGTGCAAGTAGGAGACTGAAGGAAAAATTCCCTAGAGGCAATAATAATGTTGTTATTTTATATTTTCTTATATAATGATAAACATTTATTATTCATGCTAGAATTGTATTAACCGGAAACTTGATACATGTGTGGGTACATAGACAAAACACCATGTCCCTAGTAAGCCTCTACTAGACTAGCTCGTTAATCAAAGATGGTTAAGTTTCCTAACCATAGACATGTGTTGTCATTCGATGAACATGATCACATCATTAGGAGAATGATGTGATGGAGAAGACCCATCCATTATCTTAGAATGTCGATTGTTCAGTTTTATTGCTATTGCTTTCTTCATGTCAAATACATATACCTTCGACTATGAGATTATGCAACTCCCGGATACCGGAGGAATACCTTGTGTGCTATCAAACGTCACTACATAACTGGGTGATTATAAAGATGCTCTACAGGTATCTCCGAAGGTGTTTGTTGGGTTGGCATAGATCGAGATTAGGATTTGTCACTCCGAGTATCGGAGAGGTATCTCCGGGCCCTCTCGGTAATACACATCATGAGAAGCCTTGCAAGCAAAGTAACTAATGAGTTAGTTACAAGATGATGTATTACAAAACAAGTAAAGAGACTTGCCGGTAATGAGATTGAACTAGGTATGTGGATACCGACGATCGAATCTCGGGCAAGCAACATACCGATGGACAAAGGGAATAACGTATGTTGTCATAACGGCTCGACCGATAAAGATCTTCGTAGAATATGTAGGAGCCAATATGAGCATCCAGGTTCTGCTATTGGTTATTGACCAGAGTGGTGTCTCGGTCATGTCTACATAGTTCTTGAACCCGTAGGGTCCGCACGCTTAACGTTCAATGCCGATTTAGTATTATATGAGTTATGTGATTTGGTGACCGAATGTTGTTTGGAGTCCCGTATGAGATAACGGAGATGACGAGGAGTCTCGAAATGGTCGAGAGGTAAAGATTGATATATAGAATGATGGTATTAGGACACCTGAAGTGTTCCGGAGGGTATCGGGTACTTATAGGGTCACCGGAAGGTGTTTCGGGTACCCCCGGCAATCCTATGGGCCATATGGGCCTTGTGAAGGAACACCAGCCCAAAAGGGGCTGGTGCGCCCTATAAGGCTATAGGAGGAGGAGAAGGAAAGGGGGAAGGGCAAGGGAAGTGTGGATACGGATTCCTACTTCCTTCCCTCACCCCCCTCTTTCCTTCCCCTTCATGCATACATGGAAAGGGGGGGACATGTCATGGCAAGGCCCCTACGGGCGGCGGCCAACCCTAGGGCACCCCTGGCTGCCTCTCCTCCCCTCCCACCTATATATATGTGCGGAGGGGGCGCCTCACAAGCACACAACATCAATTGTTAGCCATGTGCGGCGCCCCCCTCCATAGTTTACACCCCGGTCATATTTTCGTGATGCTTAGGCGAAGCCCTACGCGGATTACTTCACCTTCACCGTCACCATGCTATCATGTTGACGGAACTCATCTACTTCCTCGACACCTTGCTGGATCAAGAAGGCGAGGGTCGTCATCGCGCTGAACGTGTGCAGAACTCGGAGGTGCCGTACGTTCAGTGCTTGATCGGTCGGAGCTAGAAGAACTTTGAGTACATCAACCACGTTGTCAAACGCTTCCGCTTTTGGTCTATGATTGTACGTAGACACACTCTCCCCCTCCCGTTGCTATGCATCTCCTAGATAGATCTTGCGTGAGCATAGGATTTTTTTAATTGCATGCTACGTTTCCCAACAGTCTCCGTCAACATGGACGTACGGTAGCACCACCTATCGGAACCACGCCAAAAATCTCCGTGTCTACATTGAGTTTGCCTTCTCCAAACCCTTCCCTTTACCTTAATATGCAATGTTTTACTTTCCGTTGTGACACTCTTAGAATTGCATGTGTAGGTTGATTGCTTGACTTGTGCTAAGTTGATAAAATCTTCCAAGACTTAAAATTGGGAAAAGGCTATATTTTTAATTGGTCAAGTAGTCTAATCACCCACTCTAGACCTACTTTCGATCCTACAAGTGGTATCAGAGCTTTGGTCTCCATTTGCCTGATTTCCATAGTTTTGGTGATCATAGCCTTGGCCTCACAACCTAGGAGAGTGTGGCGTCTGGCGAGGAAAATTACCACCATAGAGGTCCTTACTTTGATGGTACTAATTTTGCTAGTTGGAAGCATAAGATGAAAATGCATATTCTTGGTCATAACCCCGCCATTTGGGCTATTATGTGTATGGGCTTGCAAGGTAAATACTTTGAGGATGGAAGAGAACCAGATTCTGAAGTATCCGTGGAAGAATTGAAGATGTTGCAATACAATGCTCAAGCTTGTGATATTCTTTTCAATGGATTGTGCCTCGAAGAATTCAACAAAATTAGCCGCCTTGAGAATGCAAAGGAAATTTGGGATACTTTGGTTGATATGCACGAAGGTACCGAGTCCATCAAGGAATCCAAATTGGATGTTCTTCAAAGTGAACTTGACAAGTTCAAAATGAAGGATGGTGAAGGAGTCGCTGAGATGTACTCTAGGCTTGCTCTCATCACAAATGAGATTGCCGGCTTAGGAAGCGAAGGGATGACCGACAAATTCATCATCAAGAAGATCCTAAGAGCCTTGGATGGAAAATATGATACCGTGTGCACCTTGATCCAAATTATGCCCAACTACAAAGATCTCAAGCCAACGGAAGTCATTGGTAGAATTGTTGCCCATGAGATGTCACTCAAGGATAAGGAAGAGCTCCATAACAAGTCTAGTGGTGCTTACAAAGCTTCATGTGATGCTCCTACAACATCAAGTGAGAAACAAGCCTTCAATGAAGAATTGAGCTTAATGGTGAAGAACTTCAACAAGTTCTACAAGAGTAGAAGCAAAGAGAGAAGTTCCAAGTCAAGGTCCTACAATGACAAAAGATCTTCTAGTCATGACCGCAATTGCTACAACTGTGGAAAACCTGGACACTACTCCAATGAGTGTACGGCTCCCTACAAGAGAAGAGAAGATTCACCTAAAAGGAGAAGTAAAAGAGATGAATCACCATCGAGAGAGAGAAGGAGTAGAGTTGATCGTTATGAAAGAAGACCCTCTCGTAGAAGCAAGGATTCGGAAAGGAAGGACAAGTCATCAAAGAGCTATACAAGACGAAGACATCAAGCTCATGTTGGTGAATGGGTATCCAGTTCCTACTCCGACAACTACTCCGAGAGAATTGATCACTCCGACTCCGAATATACTCAAGATGAAGGTGTTGCCGGTCTTGCACTTGTGTCATCCCACTTCTACAACATATTTGACTCACCAAATGGAGGAATTGGAAGATGCTTCATGGCTAAAGGCTCTAAGGTATCACTTGCCAAGTATGTTGCTTTCAATAGTGATGAAGATGATTTTCTAGGTGATGATAATTTACTTGTTGACAACACTAGTGATGAAATTGCTATTAATCATGCTAATCAAGATGAAACGAATGAAAATGATAAGAAGGAGATTGAGCGTCTAACTAAAGGACTAAACACTCTTAAGTTAGCTCATGAAACTACTTTAGATGATCATTGATAACCCATAAGTACTGGTAATCATTCTTGCAATTTTACATGAGGGAGAGGCATGAGCTAACATACTTTCTCTACTTGGATAATATGCACTTAGGATTGGACCCCTAGCAAGAATCCGCAACTACTAAAGATCATTAAGGTCATGAAACCCAACCATAGCATTAAGTATCAAGTCCTCTTTACTCCCATACGCCATAACCCACTTACTCGGGTTTAAGCTTCTGTCACTCTCGCAACCCACCGTAAGCGAACCATGAACATATTACAACACCATACAGCAAGGACCCCTCCGTTTGCGTGACACAAAGGGCACCGTAGGACAACACCATAAATAAAATATACAATCATACCAACCAAGATCACGATTAACCCACAAGACAAAACGGATATACTCAAAAATCATAGGATAACCATAGATCATTGGGAAATAATATATGGAGTTGAGCACCATGTTTAAGTAGAGATTATAGCAAGGAGAAGGGGTGTTACACCGCTGCATAGAGGGGGAGAGAGTTGGTGTTGACGGTAGCAAGATTGTTGATGCAAATCGACGTCACGGTCCTAGCCCCGGTGGCACTCCGGCGCCACCGGGAGAGAGAGGGAGAGAGCCCCCCCTCCTCCTTCTTCTTCTTCCTTGGCCTTCCCCCTAGATAGGAGGAGATCCCCCCTCTGGTCCATGGCCTCCATGGTGGCGGAGGGGCAGGAGCCCCTCCAAGATTGGATCTCCCTCTCTGTTCTCTTCTATTTCGCGTTCCCTAGATCTAGCCAAAAACCATTTCTTATATTCCGAGAGATCCGTAACTCAGATTGTGCTGAAATTTTAACACGATTTTTTTCTGGATATAATCTTCCTTGCGCTCGAAGTAGAGCTCCAACCGACGTTCGAGGAGGGCACAACCCACCACCACGCGCCAGGGGCCTAGCGCGCGCCTTGGTGTCTTGTGGTAACTGTGGGCCTCTGTTTGCATTGATTCCACCTCCCAAAAATCACATATATTCCAAAATAATTCTACGTAAAATTTTATTGCATTTGGACTTTGTTTGATATGGACAATCTGCAAAACAAAAAACATGCAAAAAATAGGAACTGACACTGGGCACTGGATCAATAGGTTAGTCCAACAAATCATATAAAATGTTGCCAAAGGTATGTGAAAGTTGTATAATATTGGCATGGAACAATCAAAAATTATAAATATGACAGAGACGTATCAATCATCGAGAGCTTTTAAAGACTCATGAGAAGCTACGCTTTGAGAAGCTCAATTTAGAGAAAGAGCATGGGTTCTTAAAAGCAATCAATGATGATCTTCGAAATAAAAGTTCTTCTTACATAGCCAAGTGTTTACTCTTGCCTACTTACATGCCACAAGTAAAATCTAGCAACAAGAGCAAGAAAGATTCTTCTTCTAGTAGTAACAATAACCATGTTATATCCAATGTTGTTTCTTCTAGTAGTTCTCTTGATTCCACTAATGATTATCTTAGCCAAGTTAAACTTGAGCAAGAAAATAGCTTATTGAAGGTAACTATAGAGAAAGGTGTTTACAAGAGCCTTACCGGAAGTAAGAAATTTGAAGAAATTGTATGCAAGCAAGGAAGGCACCAGAAGAATCAAGGTGTTGGTTTTGAACGCACGTTCAATGCCAATGGAGTTGAGTGGGAAGAAGATCAATACCCCAAGACGAAGTTTGTCCCTCAACAAGAAAAGTATGAACCCACTTCTTTCAAGGGAACACAAGCTCAAGATGATCTTCCACCACAAGACCACAAGCTAAAAGGCAAGGACAAGCTTCAATTAGAGATTGATTTATTTGAAGAAGCTCCTAATGCCTTGGTCAAGTGGGTTCCCAAGACTACATCAAGTTCCACTTCATCAAGTACGACTACAACTCCAAGGATTCCCATCAGAATAACTAGAGAGTTCTTGAGGGTGACTCCTTCAACAAACTTCACTCATATTCATTTTGGCAAGGACAAGTGCAATCAACTACCATATCTTCCACTAGTTCAAGGAGTCACAAACCCTCATGTTGGTAAGACAAGGGACAAGGTAACCTAATGCTTTCACGGACATCATCATACGTGTATTTTGATACGTCTCCAACGTCTCCAATGTACCTATTAACCGGAGGCCCAGTGCCAGTTTTAGTTTTTTTTCCTATTTCAGTGTTTCGCAGAAAAAGAATACCAAACAGAATCCAAACAAAATGAAACCTTCACGATGATCTTTCTTGGACCGAAAGCAAACCAGGAGACTTGGAGTGGAAGTCTGGAACTCCGTGAGGCGGCCACGAGATAGGAGGGCGCGCCCAAGGGGTAGGCGTGCCCCCACCCTCGTGGGCCCCATGGAGCTCCACCGACATACTTCTTTCGACTATATATACTCTTATACCCTAAAAAAATCAAGGGGAGCCACGAAACCACTTTTCCACCGCCGCAACCTTCTGTACCCGTGAGATCCCATCTTGGGGCCTTTTCCGGCGATCTGCCGGAGGGGGAATCGAACATGGAGGGCTTCTAGATCAACACCATAGCCTCTCCGATGAAGCATGAGTAGTTTACCACAAACCTTGGGGTCCATAGTTATTAGTTAGATGGCTTATTCTATCTCTTTGATCTTCAATACAAAGTTCTCCTTGATGTTCTTGGAGATCTATTCGATGTAATACTCTTTTGCGGTGTGTTTGCCGAGATCCGATGAATTGTGGGTTTATGAACTTGATTATCTATGAATATTATTTGGTTCTTCTCTGAATTCTTATATGCATGATTTGATATCTTTACAAGTCTCTTTGAATTACCGGTTTATTTTGGCTTACTAGATTGATCTTTCTTGCAATGGGAGAAGTGCTTAGCTTTGGGTTCAATCTTGCGGTGTCCTTTCCTAGTGATAGCAGGGGCAGCAAGGCATGTATTGTATTGTTGCCGTCGAGGATAAAAAGGTGGGGTTTATATCATATTGCTTGAGTTTATCCCTCTACATCATGTCATCTTTCTTAATGCGTTACTCTGTTCTTATGAACTTAATACTCTAGATGCATGCTCGATAGCAGTAATAGTAGTAGATGCAGAATCGTTTCGATCTACTTGACACAGATGTGTTGCCTATATTCATGATCATTGCCTTAGATATCTTCATAACTATGCACTTTTCTATCAATTACTCGGCAGTAATTTGTTCACCCACCGTAATACTTGCTATCATGAGAGAAGCCACTAGTGAAACCTATGGCCCCCGGATCTCTTTCTTATTATATTGCATCTCTTTTATTATCGCACATTTTTTTACTATTTTGTAATCTTCACTTTCCAATCTATACAACAAAATACCAAAAATATTTATCTTATTATCTCTATCAGATCTCACTTTTGCAAGTGACAGGGAAGGGATTGACAACCCCTTTATCGCGTTGGTTGCGAGGTTCTTGATTGTTTGTGCAGGTACTAGGTGACTTCAACGTTGTCTCCTACTGGATTGATACCTTGGTTCTCAAAAACTAAGGGAAATACTTACGCTACTTTGCTGCATCACCCTTTCCTCTTCAAGGGAAACCAACACATGCTCAAGAGGTAGCAAGAAGGATTTCTGGCGTCGTTGCTGGGGACATCTACGCCGAGTCAAGACATACCAAGTACCCATCATAAACTCTTCTCCCTCGAATTGCATTATTTGCCATTTGCCTCTCGTTTTCCTCTCCCCCACTTCACCTTTGCCGTTTTATTCGCCCCTCTTCTGTCCATCTCTTTTCGCTTGCTTCTTGTGTGCTTGCGTGTTGGATTGATTGTTTGTCACGATGGCTCAAGATAATACTTAATTGTGTGACTTTCCAATACCAACAACAATGATTTTATTAGCACTCCGATTGCTCTACTACCGATGTCGAATCTTCTGAAATTAATACGGCTTTGTTGAATCTTGTTATGAAAGATCAATTTTCTGGCCTTCCTAGTGAAGATGCCGCTACCCATCTAAACAACTTTGTTGATTTGTGTGATATGCAAAAGAAGAAAGATGTGGATAATGATATTGTTAAATTGAAGCTATTTCCGTTTTCTCTTAGAGATCGTGCTAAAACTTGGTTCTCTTCTTTGCCTAAAAATAGTATTGATTAATGGAATAAGTGCAAAGATGCTTTTATCTCTAAGTATTTTCCTCCTGCTAAAATCATCTACCTTAGGAATGATATTATGAATTTTAAGCAACTTGATCATGAGCATGTCGCACAAGCTTGGGAGAGGATGAAATTAATGATACGTAATTGCCCTACTCATGGTTTGAATTTGTGGATGATTATACAAAAAATTTATGCCAGATTGAAATTTGCTTCTAGAAATCTTTTAGATTCGGCCGCGGGATGCACTTTTATGGAAATCACTTTAGGAGAAGCTACTAAACTCCTAGACAATATTATGGTTAATTATTCTCAATGGCACACTGAAAGATACACTAGTAAAAAAGTTCATGCAATTGAAGAGATTAATGTTTTGAGTGGAAAGATGGATGGACTTATGAAATTGTTTGCTTATAAAAGTGTTTCTTCTGATCCTAATGATATGCCTTTGCCCACTTTGATTGAGAATAATAATGAATCTATGGATGTGAATTTTGTTGGCAGGAACAATTTTGGTAACAACGCGTATAGAGGAAACTTTAATTCTAGGCTGTTTCCCTCTAATAATTATGGTAATTCCTATCACAACTCTTATGGAAATTTTAATAAGATGCCCTCTGATTTTGAGTAGTGTTAAATAATTTATGAGTTCACAAAAGAATTTCAATGCTTTGGTTGAAGAAAAATTGCTTAAGATTTATGTGTTGGCTAGGAACGTGGATAGAATTTCTCTTGATGTTGATTCTTTGAAACTTAGATATATTACACCTAAGCATGACATCAATGAGTCTCTCAAGGCCATGATAATTTCCATTGATGAGTGCAAAGAAAGAACCGCTAGGATGCGTGCTAAAAAAGATTGCTTTGTGAAAGCGTGTTCTTCTAGTTTTCATGATAATAATGATGAAGATCTAAAAGTGATTGATGTATCTCCTATTAAATCTTTTTTTTCTAATATGAATCATGATAAAGATGGGACTGGAGATGAGTCAACTTTAGTTAAAAGGCGTCCCAATGGTTTTGAGTTTTTAGATCTTGATGCAAAAATTAATAAAAGTGGGATTGAGGAGGTTAAAACTTTACATAGCAATGAACCCACTATTTTGGATTTCAAGTAATTTAATTATGATAATTGATCTTTGATATATTGTATTTCCTTGTTGCAATCCGTGTTAAATTCTCCTCATGCTTATGATCAAAATAAAGCTTTTACTAAACATATCGTTGATGCATTAATGCAATCCTATGAAGAAAAGCTTGAACTAGAAGTTTCTATCCCTAGAAAACTTTATGCTAAGTGGGAACCTACTATTAAAATTAAGATTAAATATTATGAATGCTATGCTTTGTGTGATTTGGGTGCTAGTGTTTTCACGATTCCAAAAACTTTGTGTAATGTGCTAGGTTTCCGTGAATTCGATGATTGTTCTTTAAATTTGCATCTTGCGGATTCCACCATTAAGAAACCTATGGGGAGAATTAATGATGTTCTTATTGTTGAAAATAGGAATTATGTTCCCATAGATTTCATTGTTCTTGATATAGATTGCAATCCTACATGTCCTATTATTCTTGGTAGACCTTTCCTTAGAACGATTGGTGCAATTATTGACATGAAAGAAGGAAGTATTAGATTCTAATTCCCGTTAAGGAAAGGCATGGAACACTTTCCTAGGAAGAAAATTAAATTACCTTATGAATCTATTATGAGAGCCACTTATGGATTGCATACCAAAGATGACAATACCTAGATCTATTCGTGCTTTTATGCCTAGTTAGGGGCGTTAAACGATAGCGCTTGTTGGGAGGCAACCCAATTTTATTTTTGTTCCTTACTTTTTGTTCCTGTTTAGTAATAAATAATTTATCTAGCCTCTGTTATGATTGTGTTTTTTATGTTTTAATTAGTGTTTGTGCAAGTAAAGCCTTTAGGATCTTCTTGGGTGATTGTCGTTTGATCTTGGTGATAAAAACAGAAAGTATGCGCTCACAAAAATAATTTTCATTTTTTACCAGAGAGAGATAAAATACCAATTCCAACTTAAGTAGATCAATATACAAATTTTCCTGGTCTTCCTAATTGTTTATAATTTTTGGAGTTACATAAGTATTCGAAACCTACAGATTGCTACAGACTGTTCTGTTTTTGACAGATTCTGTTTTTCGCGTGTTGTTTGCTTATTTTGATGAATCTATGGCTAGTATCGGGGGGTATGAACCATAGAGAAGTTGGAATACAGTAGGTTTAACACCAATATAAATAAAGAATTAGTTAATTACAGTACCTTAAGGTGGTGGTTTATTTTCTTATACTAATGGAGCTCACGAGATTTTCTGTTGAGTTTTGTGTTGTGAAGTTTTCAAGTTTTGGGGTAAAGATTTGATGGATTTTGGAACAAGGAGTGGCAAGAGCCTAAGCTTTGGGATTCCCAAGGCACCCCAAGGTAAAATTCAAGGACAACCAAAAGCCTAAGCTTGGGGACGCCCCGGAAGGCATCCCCTCTTTCGTCTTTGTCTATCGGTAACTTTACTTGAGGCTATATTTTTATTCACCACATGATATGTGTTTTGCTTGGAGCGTCTTGTATGATTTGAGTCTTCACTTTTTAGTTACCACAATCATCCTTGCTTTACACACCTTTTGGGAGAGACACACATGAATTGGAATTTATTAGAATGCTCTATGTGCTTCACTTGTATCTTTTGAGCTATACAATTTTGCTCTAGTGCTTCACTTATATATTTTTAGAGCACGGTGGTGGTTTTATTTTATAGAAACTATTGATCTCTCATGCTTCACTTAAATTATTTTGAGAGTCCCTAAGAACAGCATGGTAATTTGCTTTAGTTATAAATTTAGTCTTAATATAATGGGCATCCAAGATGGGTATAATGAGAACTTTCATATAAAGTGCGTTGTATAGTAGGAGAAGTTCGATACTTGATGATTGTTTTGAGACATGAGGATGGTGATATTAGAGTCATGCTAGTTGAGTAATTGTGAATTTTATAAATACTTGTGTTGAGGTTTGCAAGTCCCGTAGCATGCACGTATGGTAACCGTTGTGTAACAAATTTGAAGCATGAGGTATTTCTTTGATTGTCTTCCTTATGAGTGGCGGTCAGGGACGAGTGATGGTGTTTTCCTACCAATCTATCCACCTAGGAGCATGCGCGTAGTGCTTGGTTTTTGATGACTTGTAGATTTTTGCAATAAGTATGTGAGTTCTTTATGACTAATGTTGAATCCATGGATTATACGCACTCTCACCCTTCCACCATTGCTAGCCTCTCTAGTACTGCGCAACTTTCACCGGTACCATAAACCCACCATTTACCTTCCTCAAAACAGCCACCAGACCTACCTATTATGGCATTTCCATAGCCATTCCGAGATATATTGCCATGCAACTTTCCACTATTCTGTTTATCATGACACGATCCATCATTGTCATATTGCCTTGCATGATCATGTAGTTGACATCGTATTTGTGGCAAAGCCACCGTTCATAATTTTTCATACATGTCACTCTTGATTCATTGCACATCCCGGTACACTGTCGAAGGCACGCATGTAGAGTCATATTTTTGTTCTAAGTATCGAGTTGTAATCTTTGAGTTGTAAATAAATAGAAGTGTGATGATCATCATTAGAGCATTGTACCTTGTGAGGAAATAAAAAAAGAGAAAGGACAAATAAAAAAAGGATAAGGCCCAAAAAAAGAGACAAAGAAAAAATGAGAGAAAAAGGGAGAAGGGACAATGCTACTATCCTTTTTCCACACTTGTGCTTCAAAGTAGCACCATGATCTTCATGATAGAGACTCTCTTATTTTGTCACTTTCATATACTAGTGGGAAATTTTCATTATAGAACTTGGCTTGTATATTCCAACGATGGGCTTCCTCAAATGCCCTAGGTCTTCATGAGCAAGCAAGTTGGATGCACACCGACTTAGTTTCTTTTGTTGAGCTTTCATACATTTATAGCTCTAGTGCATCCGTTGCATGGCAATCCCTACTCACTCACATTGATATCTATTGATGGGCATCTCCATAGCCCATCAATACGCCTAGTTGATGTGAGACCATCTTCCTCCTTTTTGTCTTCTCCACAACCACCACTCTATTCCACCCATAGTGCTATGTCCATGGCTCACGCTCATGTATTGCATGAAAGTTGAAAAGGTTTGAGATTACTAAAGTATGAAACAATTGCTTGGCTTGTCATCGAGATTGTGCATGATTTGAGTATTTTGTTTAACGAATATGGAGCATGACCAAACTATATGGTTTTGTAGGGATGAACTTTCTTTGGCCATGTTATTTTGAGAGGACATAATTACTTTGTTAGTATGCTTGAAGTATTATTATTTTTATGTCAATAAACTTTTTTCTTGAATCTTTCGGATCTGAACATTCATGCCACAATAAATAAAATTACATTGATAAATATGTTAGGTGGCATTCCACATCAAAAAAAATCTGTTTTATCATTTACCTACTCGAGGACGAGAAGGAATTAAGCTCGGGGATGCCTGATATGTCTCCAACGTATCTATAAATTTTTATTGTTCCATGCTATTATATTATCTATTTTGGATGTTTAATGGGCTTTAATATGCTCTTTTATATTATTTTTGGGACTAACCTATTAAGTGGAGGCCAAGTGCCAGTTTCTGTTTTTTTTGCCTATTTCAGTGTTTCGCAGAAAAAGAATACCAAACGGAATCCAAATGGAATGAAACCTTCGCGATGATCTTTCTTGAACCAAAAGCAAACCAGGAGACTTGGAGTGGAAGTCTGGAACTCCGTGAGGCGGCCACGAGATAGGAGGGCGTGCCCAAGGGGGGTAGGCGCGCCCCCACCCTCGTGGGCCCCATGGAGCTCCACCGACGTACTTCTTTCGCCTATATATACTCTTATACCCTAAAAACATCAAGGGGAGCCACGAAACCACTTTTCCACCGCAGCAACCTTCTGTACCCATGAGATCCCATCTTGGGGCCTTTTCCGGTGATCTCCGGAGGGGGAATCAATCACGGAGGGCTTCTACATCAAAACCATAGCCTCTACGATGAAGTGTGAGTAGTTTACCACAGACCTTCTAGTCCATAGTTATTAGCTATATGGCTTCTTCTCTCTCTTTGATCTTCAATACAAAGTTCTCCTCGATGTTCTTGGAGATCTATTCGATGTAATACTCTTTTGCGGCGTGTTTGCTGAGATCCTGTGGACTGTGGGTTTATGAACTTCACTATCTATGAATATTATTTGGTTCTTCTCTGAATTCTTATATGCATGATTTGATATCTTTGCAAGTCTCTTCGAATTATCGGTTTAGTTTGGCATACTAGATTGATCTTTCTTGCAATGGGAGAAGTGCTTAGCTTTGGCTTCAATCTTGCAGTGTCCTTTCCCAGTGACAGTAGGGGCAGCAATGCACCTATTGTATTGTTGCCATCGAGGATAAAAATATGGGGTTTATATCATATTGCTTGAGTTTATCCCTCTACATCATCTCATCTTTCTTAATGCGTTACTCTGTTCTTATGAACTTAATACTCTAGATGCATGCTGGATAGCGGTCAATGTGTGGAGTAATAGTAGTAGATGCAGAATCGTTTCGATCTACTTGACATGGATGTGATGCCTATATTCATGATCATTGCCTTAGATATCTTCATAACTATGCACTTTTCTATCAATTGCTCGGCAGTAATTTGTTCACCCACCATAATAATTGCTATCATGAGAGAAGCTGATGTAGGCTGGAACCCTAGATGGCCGATCTTTCATGAAAGGAGCGGATCCCATGATGAACACGAGGGGAAACACAAAGGGGAACACAAGAGAAACACTCAAACCAACAAGTACGATCACACATGTGCTAGATCCATGAACACAAAAGAAGATACATGATCCACGATCAACAAGGGACGATACATGGTAACCGGTTCTTCTCCAATGGAGGTCTTGATGAGGGGCCACCCAAAAGGCGGTCTTGAATCTAAGGGGATCTTCTCCTTAGAGGGGCCACGGTCTCTCTTAAGGAGTAGATCTGATGTGGATGAGCGAGGCTCTATCTCTAATATGAGCTATCACAACACTAACCCTAGCTAGGAGGAGGAAGAGGTCTATTTATAGTCGTAGTACAAAAGAGGGAAAAGTGGAGGGGTACATGGGCCTCAGCCCGCAACTGGACACAGCCAGGGACCGGACATCCGCTGGGCACCGGTTGTCCGGTGGTTCCAGGGGGACCGGTCGTCTGGTAGCGCTGGACGTCTGCTGAAAGTGTTTTGTTGTCGGCACACCGGACGTCTGGTAGTCCCGGACTTCCGTTAATCTTGCCGGACGTCCGGTGCAGGGTCAGACGTCAGCTCGCTGGGAGGTCTGTACCTGGTGTAGGCTGGTCTTTAGGCGTCGGTCGTCCGCCGAGGGCCGGACGTCCGCTCGCTGTGAGAGGCCGGTCGTCCGGTGTCGTCCGGATGTCCGCTCACTGGAGCTTCTTCGGTAGTTCTTGTACTTGGTGTCCTCGCTGTCTTGCCCATGGTCTTCCTCTTTGTTCCTGGTCATGCATAGCACATATATTTGAGGTAGTAGCCATGTCTCATATGTGGAAAGTGATGGTTCAGAGAGGAGCGAGTTCACCTTGCGTCCAATGGCGTATAGTCGAGGTCTCATCGTATATCCTCTTTGGGCATGGGGAGTAGTTGTAGTGTACATGGGGATGATCGTGGGATGCTCCGCATCATCTCCCCCCTTGGGGAAGATCCGACCTCGGATCGTGATCCTCATCACCATGGAAATGGTTGTTGTGGATGGACTTGTAGTTGGACGGAGTTGAAGACATTGCGCAATCCAAGTACTCCAAGGTGTCGCCGGAGTGGTATACATGGAAAAAGAGCAAACACAAACGACACTCGGAAATACAATGGTTAGCGCACACAAAGTGTACATCATGCAAGAATGAGTCTGTTCGGCAAGATTGTTCGTGACCAAGCGCATGAAGCTTATCAAGATGGTATAGAATGAGATGTAAAGCATTCATGGGAGCAAAAGCATTCATTGTGCACACAAATTTATTGTGAATGTGATCTATGCAACCATTGTGCAAAATGATGTCATAATTGGATGGTTTATCAAAAGAATGAACATGGTAATGGGTGCTCAATATGAGTATGTGGTCATGTAATTGATGATGGGCAATATGATCATGATGTATGAAGATGCCATCAAGAAAGATCACAACAAATTTTCTAAGGAAATGCACAAGCTCATATATCATGGATGACATGGGAATACAAGATGCAACAAGGCAATCATAATGTGGGTCAATCCATGCATAAGATGCAAATTTGTCATGTGTATGATATGTCCATCGAGCATGACACATGTGAACACAATCAACAAATATGGAGGTGTTGGTGTACCAATGCTCGATGTTGTGGCATGAGTGGAGGTTCGAAGGTGCATCCAATAAGTCCGAGCGCTCCTCAATGTGAAGGTCCATAGAGCCAATCTTCAATGTCGCTCCTCCATTCGCGAGATGTATCATGTAGACAACAAGAAGGAAACAACAATGAAAGAGTGACCCATCCAATATGCGTATTTGAGGATGGCTCAAAGGGAAGGAGTTCACCTTTATGAGAATGTCGAAAATGTTGGTGTCACATATCATGTATGTCTTCGCATGACCAAGTTGTCGCATAACAACACCGCCTTGTGAATCCTCCGAAATGAAAGAACATGACAAACACTTGGAAAGACAAATGAGGTTAGCGGAAGTGCAACACCTATCATTCGTGTGGTAAGATACCCAAAAAGTGTATGCATCATGCTCATCATAAGAAAGGACAAGGGAGCATTTCATAGTATGGAGGCATATGATGCGAGAACAAGCAAAGACAATAGGCTCAATGAAACAAGCATGCATCACAAGTAATATGTCCAAGTCTCCAAGAGCAATAAGCATAGATGCAACAATTGGAGGCAAGCAACAATGAACAAGATATATCATGTGAGAGGCATTAACATATATGCCATCAACCCAAGAAAGCAAGTAAGAGTGGAACATGGGTGATGCGACAAAGCAAGCAATCATAGTGATCAAGTGGTGCAAGCTAGTAGTGCGAAGATGCAACGTACTAGAGGTAATCATGGCAAGCTTGTCATGTGTGCTAATAGTGGTCATGGATAATGCACATGACATATCACAAGCATGAAAGCAAGATATGAGAAATGTATCATCATAGTATTGGCAAGAAGTACTATGTAAATAGCAATGGAACATCATGACTCTCCCAACACAAGAATCAACAATAGCATGAGGCACATGATAAACATGGCAATAGCAACAAGGATCTCCACCAAGCATGAAAATACACATAGGAGTATAATGATGAATCATGGGTCAGTGCAAGCAAGGGTCACAATTGCTAGGCAAAGACATAGAAATAGGCATAACATGCAAAGTGAACATGGTACGATGGGCATAAATGAACAAGTAGTATATAGCCCATAGCCGTGTGAGAACCAAGTAGAAGAGATGCACATAGTCCTTGCGGAAAAGGAACGATGGTAAGGATAGTCCACGGGATCCCAAATTGTCATTGCTCTCAAGAGCTCATTTCGTCAACTCTTAGGATTGAGAGGTTGACGAGTATACGTGAGTACCTACACAAAACAAAGACAAAGGGAAAATTGTGTGTGCGTGGTATATGTACACATCATCCATCATGATGCACACATGCAAGTGTTGGTTAGCACAAAATAGCCAATGCTCAAATAAATGAGATGCGTGATATAGAAACATGTCATCCATCATGATAGGTTTGTTGTTATGTATAGCATAATGGAGACTCAAATTGTGTAATGCATCACAAGAAATACGTAGAGCATTGTTATTCATGGAACGCATATGGTGCAAGCAATTATGAGAATCATGCAATGTATGAAATGCATCAAAAATCTCCTAATATGTATGAGGAAACTATGGAGGTATCCTCATGAGGATTAATTGGAACATCACATGGAGAATATTGACAACATCCAAAACAATGCATATTTGGTTCTAAGTGATCATGGCATGGAATAGTAGGTGAATTGCACAAATCATGTAAAGGAATCTTAGCAATATCATCACAAGAAAAACAAAAGCCAATGACCATCATCTCGTCATCTATGCCATAAGTGCAAATGGGATTTATTTTAATGAGGCATGCATATATGTTGAGATTGAAATGATGCAATATGGGAGATCTCACTCATAGCATATGACAAGTTTAAAGGGTTGTCGAACATGATGTGACCAATAGAATTTTCACATGATATCCTATGGAGCATAGCATCACAACTAGGCAAATCAACATGCTCATCATCATATTCATCATAAATAGGTAAGTCATGACATGAGGAACTCGCATTAGCATGAAGCATCGGAATAGGTGTGTCAACATCATGCAAGCAATCATTCGTAAAATAGTCCACTAGTGGGAGAAGAGAAGCACCATCACCTATGTTACCTTTATAGCATTGCCTCATGTGTTGTAGGTGAGGTGTCGAAGACCAAGTTGTGGTCATCTTCATCTTGATGGAACCATGTGGGGGTGCATCTTCTTCCACCATGGTCATCGTTGTCTCCATTGGAGGTATAGACTCGTCGCGGATAGGCGTGTCATCATGTAGGAGACCTATCACCAAAGAAGAAAACACACTCCGAGTAGAGGTTAAGTTGTTAGAAATCATAGTGGCCTAACATGTCGTGCCAACTACCTCACTCACTAAGTGATGTGGCTCACTCACTCCCTCTTGGATGCTCTCACTCATATGGTTGGTGGAGTCACTCAAATGGCTCTCAACCTCACATAGGATGTGTGGCATGCTCTCATGTGTGGGGCTAGTGTCCGTCACACTCATCCTCTCATAGGAAATGCACTCAATGTCATATATGGTGGAGTCACTCATCTCACCCATGGGGTGGTGGCTCTCCTCACATGGCAATTGGGGCATCTTGTCATATGTGGGTGTTAGAGAGATGTAGATGCATATGTCTCCATGCTCAATCATGTCGTAGTCGTAGTCGTGGATGAAGGCCGAAGATGGCACATCATCACTCTCCTCTAAGACCAAAGATAAGGTCTCATGTGCGGTCTCATAGCTTGAATCGGAGAATGAGTCCTTTTGGGGTGCCGTCTTCATGTAGTTGAAGAGGTTCATGCTCGTCGCTGCGGTCGAAGGGGATGGCCCTTGATCGACCTTCTTGTTACCGTCTTGTTGTTGGAGGCCCATATGATGTGGCACCTCATAGCTCATCTCCATGACCGAAGGGAATTTCCCATGCTCGGCCATCTTCTTTGAGGGGCTTCTGAAGATGGAAGTGTCGCCCTCGCTCGTAGGTGGTCGCCTTGTAGTTGAATATGTCGATGTAGGTGAACTCATGGGAAGTAGGCGGAGATGCCATACGTCGAAAGGAGAAGATGCCTTGATAGCACTTGGCGAAGATGCCGAAGTGGTGGTGGTGGTAGCCGTAGCTCCGTCTTGGTGGTGCTCGTCTCGCGGTCTTCTCTTTTGCTCATGAAGCTTGGACTTGGCATGAAGTAGGGCTTGTTGGGACTTGTACATTTGCGATTGGCGAGCATCTTCATGATGATGGTGTCGTTGTCGTGCTTGAGCTCGTAGTAGATGCCGTTCACCGTCATGCACATGATGCTTGGAGGTGACTTGCCCTTCATGACGATGTGGATCACGAATGTGATGGTGGTCGCCATGTAGATGTGGACGTGGACAAATTGCGCTTGCATCGCATGGGCACTCCGAAGATGATTGACTTGCTCGCCATTGCCTTGAGGATGATGAAGGGGAAGAACGTTTGGCCAACAAAGTCTGAATCTCTTCCATCCTTGAATCTTGCTCCTCCTTTTGGGTGGAAAGCTTGTTGTCGATGTAGTCCCTTTTCCTTGCTTCGGAGTGACGAATGTTGATGGAGAGGTTCTCCATGTGCTCTCGCAATCCTGTTTGTGCGCCTTGCATTTGTCGTTGTAGATCGAAGATTGACGCTTTGGTGATGTAGTTGTTCACGCCGTCGTTGTCGTGGAAGACCGGAGATGAAATGCCTTGCCTATCCATCACGAGACTCGAGAAAATATGAGTGGGAGAAAGAAAAGAACTTATACCAAATGTACCTTGACCAACGTTGAAGATGGATCAATGATCACTCAATGATGTAACAAGGAAATAGCACAATTGGTACCGATCTTGTCGATTTATCACACCTACACAAATACGGCTTATGGTGGAGCTCGGTGAGGATAGTGGTACAAAAATTTAATACAAAATGTTAGCAAGAGTCAATAATGTTGAAAGAGATTCACAAATTCGCAAGTGAAACAAGTAGACCAATAGCAATATGTGGCACACGGAAACACACACACGAATAGATAAATGGGGTCGTGCAACCAAGGAATGAGCTCAAAATGTGGAATCCACGGAAAACGCTCATGTTGCACAACTCAAGAGAGACGCTAGCACGATTGCTCTATAGGCGGATACGACACTTGTGCACAACCTATGATATGCAAAATGTATCAACTTCTATCCCAAGTATGCTATGTATGTATGGTTCCCGGTGTTTCTCACATGATGATCCAAGATGATCGGATATGACAATCTTATATGCAATGTGGTATGATGCTATGGTTATTGCTTATAGGCTTCTTTGCTCTTTCTCTTTTGCTTAAAAGCTTATTCTTTTTTTTGTGTATGGCCACTTTTGCACAATGCACAAACCAAGATAGCAATTGTTTATATGCGGGAACAAACTTGAGGCACATGAGATGATATGATACCAATATGATACCGATATGGTATGGTATGTATGCAATGGAAGGTGTAGATCACTAATGTGCACAAGTAACATTGCCGGCAATACTCAAAGGCTAGTATCGATAGGCAAGTGACGCAAAATGGGCTAGGGGTTATCAATGCAATGGCAAGGGAATATATAATGGAGGGATACCATGATACCGAGATGATATGGAGGTTACCGTCCGTGTCGATGATGAGTGGCGGTGATCTTGATGGAGATACCAAGATGATGGAGACTCGTCCCTAAGTAGCCAAAACACCTTAGGAAACAGAAAAGCCGCGAACTCAAAATCTCAAATGTCAAATGTCAAAATGGTGGTAGAGGGAAGCGGTGGTGGTGTTGTGGAAGTGGAGGGTTATTGGGTTATGCAAGTCAGAGTTGAAGGTCACCGTCCCTAAGTAGCCGAAACACCATAGGAGACATGACTCACAAGTCAAACAATATTGGGTTAAGTTGGGGTGGTGGAAGTGTATGGTGGGAAAGCCTATGCGGAAGTGGTGGTGGTGGTTGATGAGGAAGCAACCGTCCCTAAGTAGCCGAAACACCTTAGGAGACTCAAATCACTACTCAAGCAACCACTAATGCTATATGGAACACAGAGGGTTAGGTTGCGGAAGACGGTGGTGGTGTAGCGGATGATGTGGAAGCCCTGGGAAAAGATGCCAAAGTTCACAAAATTTGATGGAGTCAAAAGACGTTGGAAGTATTTTTGTGGGAAGATGGATGTCAAGAGCTTCAAAACGAGCTAAAGAACGTCAACATCGGAGTTCAGATGAATTAGTTACAGCTGAAACAAGAATCAGCCAAAGTCAGTTTTTACAGGTATCGGACGTCCGTAAATGGACGGATGTCCGGTCGCCGGACGTCCGGCAGGGCTCGGTAATCCGCTAATTTCAGCTCGGGTTAGGGGTTCCGGTCGTCCGGTAAGGTAGGACGCCCGGTGGTTCCTGGGGCTCCGGACGTCCGGTAAAGTGACGGTCGTCCGGTGTATCGGGGTCAACGCGAGATGCGAGTTTTGGGGCGCGATTTTGGGCAGAAATTGTTGATTTTGGGGTCAAAATTGATGAGATTTCGTGGATGGAAAGATGGGGAAACTTGGGTTAATGCTAGATCCGCTCGAAACCAAGCAAATCCATGGATCAAATCCAACAAAACTTCATCACACCAACAAATCACAAAAAATTTTGGGGCTAGTTTTGGTGGGGATTTTTGAAATTGGGGAAGAACACAACAAAATTAGGCTAGAAAACAAAGAGGGGAGGCTCCAAAATCATGATCAACCTGGCTCATGATACCAAGATGATGTAGGGTGGAACCCTAGATGGCCGATCTTTCATGAAAGGAGCGGATCCGACGATGAACACGAAGAACACGAGGGGAAACAAGAGGGGAAATAACAAAGGGGAACACAAGAGAAACACTCAAACCAACAAGTACGATCACACATGTGCTAGATCCATGAACACAAAAGAAGATACATGATCCACGATCAACAAGGGACGATACATGGTAACCGGTTCTTCTCCAAAGGAGGTCTTGATGAGGGGCCACCCAAAAGGGGGTCTTGAATCCAAGGGGATCTTCTCCGTAGAGGGGCCGCGGTCTCTCTCAAGGAGTAGATCCGATGTGGATGATCAAGTCTCTATCTCTAATATGATCTATCACAACACTAACCCTAGCTAGGAGGAGGGAGAGGTCTATTTATAATCGTAGTACAAAAAGGGGGCAAAGTGAAGGGGTACATGGGCCTCAGCCCGCAAATGGACACAGCCAGGGACCGGACGTCCGCTGGGCACCGATCGTCCGGTGGTTCTAGGGGGACCGGTCGTCCGCTAGCGCCGGACGTTGTAACATCCCAAATTTTCAATTTGGAATGTTATACATAGATCATTCTTGCATATCATATTTTATTTGCATTTCGTCTCGCGATCCTCAAAATCCTAAGCAACTCAAGGACCCTCGGAGAGAGTTGGGGATTTTCCCGGTTTTCAAATTTGATTTATATCAAATTTTGAAACGACGATTTTGGTTTTAATATTTTTCTCTCCGAAAATATTTCATACTAAAATATATGAGAGGAGATAATATGACTTCTCCAAGATAATTGAAATATTGGAGGAAAAATATTAAAATCAAATATTTGTTTGGATTTTATTGCAATTTTGTTTGCATTACAAAAATTGCATGTTTTTCAAAAATTGCATTTTAGGGCCAAGAAAATGTTCATCTTGTTCTAAATATTTTATTTAGGCGGTGAAAATTTATTTTGGCATTTTTAGATTTTTATTTATTTTTCTAGGATTTTATTTCCGTCGGCGGAATTATATATAAAAAAAGTTCCCGCGCCCGACTGGGCCTAAGGCCCAGCCGAGCCAGGCCGCCGCCGCCGACTCGGACTTGGAGTCCGAGCCGGAATCCTCTCCACCGCCGCGCCTTGCCCCCTCCTCCAAGATGCCGCCCCACCCCTTTATATACCGCCACCCCCGCCGCCCCATACCCCCACACCCCCGCCGCCTGCAGCCGCCGCCGCCGCCTGTGCAGCCGCCGCTACCCGCGCCGCCGTCGCCGCTTGCCGCCGCCGCCGCTTGCCGCCGCCACCGCCACCCCACCTCGCCGGAGGTACCGCGCCGGTTCTGAGCTGCCGGTTTTTTTTAAACTGTTCGGTTTTTTTAGAAAACCCTAGATTTGTTTTTTCCAGATCGTCGGTTTTTTTGGTTCTTCTATTTAGCGGACATTCGTCCGTACGTTCGTTTTAACGAACGGTTTTCGCCCGTTAGTTATAGCTAACGAACGCTCGTTCGTTAGTCTGTTCGTCAGTTTTCTTTTTATCAGATTTATTTGCGATTATTCTCGATCGCGATTTCTGATCCGATCTTAGTTTCTGTTTATCTTTTCGCTCGTTAATCGCAATTAGGCGATTCAAGCGCCTAGATCTCCGTTTCGAGACTCTCTTTCTGTTTAATCAACTTGAACAAGTTTTTGCTACTGTAAAATTTGACCTAGGTCCAGATTAGTAAAAGGATCTTGTTTCTTTCGCCGTTTGAGTTTCGTTGCTCCGTTTGATTTGATTCTTTTTGCTAACCGGAGTTCTTAAGTTGAACTTTCTGGTCAACCTCTTTTATTTGAGTTTTTCTTACGCATTATTTTCTTGTTGCTTATGTATGTTATTGTTTTTTTGCGATAGAACACCCGAAGTGCGAAGCGTGCTACTACGAGTCTCTAGGTTTTCCAGATCGTCAGCAATGCAAGTAACACTTTGATCATATCCCTTTATCACCCAGTTTTTATGCATTAGTACCAATCCTCAAACATTGCATGATTAGGATGTCATTAACTTGTGGGTTGGGAAGTAGTTATTGAGGTAGAACCTATTACCCTGTTACATTCAAACCCTCGGGAGTTACTTCTACGCGTTGCTTATATTGCTATGCTATGTTCGTAGACGTGGTTTGGGTGAGTGAAATCCATGACAGATGTGAGATTGATAATTAATGGTTCAACTTAAGGTGGCAACTTAAATACACATCTGGGTGGATTGAGGCACCTGGAGTACCCAGTGTTGCCTGTATTTTTGGGAATCCCGGAGTAACCGTGTGATCTTCCTATGGACCGCCACCCAGGCTCAAAGGGAACTGAGATTATTCATGCTAGAAACTTCCGTGTGCAGCCACAAGCTATTATGGGCTCTAGCATAGTTGAGTAAGTTACGTGAAGCTCTTGAAGAGGCAGATCAGCAGGTAGTGGGATGTAGGTTGGTATGGTCTATCCGGAGTAGAGAGTTAATGTTTCTGAAAGATTATGTCTCGGTCATCCGTTTCTCAAACACCATCTAGTGCGAGAAATCCAACGGAGGAGATCGGGTCTTGTGGGGAAAAGTGCGCAAACCTCTGCGGAGTGTATAAACTAATCATGGTTAGCCGTGTCCCTAGTTATGGACAAATCTTGAGTATCTAGAACTTGGGTTATCATATGTATCTCATCACTCTTAATTAATACTGTTGGGTTGTTAACCACTTTAATTGGGATTGAGTTGGAGGAACCTTCTCAATGTTTATTCAACTACCATGATATTTAAATTTACAATCTATTCCTTTGTTGTAGGAAAAAATTGGCTTTTCGCAAAAACTATAACCATAGAGCTTTCCACCAGCCCAATATGCATGTAGTGATAGCATTATTCTATTCTTGCTCTACTGTGTTACTTTGCCAGCATATTCCATGTGTTGACCCATTTTCGGGCTGCAGCGTATTATGTTGCAGACTTTTCAGACGAGGAGTAAGGTTTGTTAGGTCATTGCCGTGCAGCTCAGCTATGCCGTTGGAGTTGATGGACTCACTTTATCTTCCAAGCCTTCCGCTATTATCGCATTAGATGGCCTTAAGCCATATTATTGTAATAAGTTCTCTCTTGAGACATTAGATGTAACAAGTGTGTGATTGCCACTCTGTTATAAATCCTTCGATTACTGTGTGTGTCAGCATTACCAATTCAGGGATGACACTGAAGCACAGAGACTTGACCATCTGAGGTCGGGTCGCTACAAGATGGTATCAGAGCCAGGTTGAGTGTAGGACACGACCACTAAGCTAAACCATAGGCCACACTTCTCTACTCATTTCTGACTCCTCTCCATTTTCTACTCTTTAGGATGGCGAAGATGAAGCACAAGTTTGTACAACTAGATGAAGACACACCATTTGGACGCCACCTGAAGGAAGTCACTAGGTACTTGAACATTGGAATACCAAGCTTCACCGGGACGTACAACGCCATTTTACCTGAAGAGGAGCGCTGGATGATTCAAGTACAAGTTCCAGGAAGGACGTTCTCGCCAACTTCTAAACCCATATAATTTTCTTTCGAAGCACCCACATGGAGACTAGGAAAGAGCATGGCAGCCCACATTACCATGGGACGCATTGGAGAAGTCTACAACATGGAACTTAAGGACACTATCTACCAGATATGTGGACGCCGAGACGAGCAATGGGAGGTAATCAGCACCAAGAAGGATAGATCCGTTGCAACTTTCATCCAGGAGTTAAATCAACACATTCGACGCCAGGAGAACCAGATGTGCACGGACATGAGGGACTTGAAGGAGGCAAAGACTAGGATCATCGAACTGGAGGAAGAACTCAAGTTTACACGCGATGGATATGAGGAGGAAATCAAGACACTATTGGAGAAGAATGACGACCTGATCAAGAAGATCGGAGTATTCATGGGAGGCCCTACACTAGTAGAAGAAGACGACGACCCCACTTTCCCGGACAACTACATCATCATCGACGACACTGATTCAGATCCTAGTGAGGAAGACTTTGAAGACGAAGCTGGAGCAGACATCATGGAGTCTTCCACCGATCAAAATTTCTAGATGACCACCATATGTTATTAGTATTCCCCCATGTAATTAGTAGTAGATGAGCACTTTTGCGATAGTTCTAGACTGCTTGTATGCCCTTGCTTGATTGATTGAGTGAAATGTTTGTGTTTTTCTCATGTGCATATGGGTAGTGTTTTCTCATTAGACCCCCTTTTCTATTCCGATCTCTTCCATCTAAACCCATCAGATGTCTCCGAGACGTGACCCCGGTTTTGTTTTCCCACCGGAGCTCACCTAGTTGATCCAGCAGTAGAATACTTTGATGCAATTCCTAGTTCAGAACTAGGGCAACAACAACAATAACAACAACAACAACAACAACAACAACAACAACAACCCGCCGCCAGTGGACAACCTAGCCCGTTTTCTAAGGTTACAGCCGCCGGTGTTCTCCAGTAGCACCAAGCCTATAGTTGCGGATGATTGGCTACACCGTATTGGAAGGGAGTTGACCACCACAGGTTGCACAGATGCTGAAAGAGTGCGTTTTGCCGCACACCAATTGGATGGACCTGCAGCCTCATGGTGGGAGAATTACACAGCCACCTTTCCTATAGCCAATGTCACTTGGGACCAGTTTCAGCAAGCTTTCTGCACAACCCATTTCTCAACTGGAGCTATGCAGATGAAGAAGCGGGAGTTCCGCAACCTATGTTAGGGGAACCGTACTGTAGCTCAGTACGTGGATGAGTTTAGAAAGTTATCTCGCTATGCCCCTGATGATGTAGCCACAGATGCCGCGAAGCAGGAGAAGTTCATGGAAGGGCTGAATGATGAGATGAGCATGCAGTTGATGGTAGCAACCTTCAACAACTACCAGGAGTTTGTAGATAAGGCTCTTATGATTGAAGGGAAGCAACAGCAGATTGAGAGCCACAAGAGGAAGTATGGACAAGGGAAGTATAACTCAGGAGCTCAGCAGAAGCCTCGCCTAACCCCGAACTCGGGAGGACTTGTTCATAACCATGGAGGTCACAACCACACTGGAGGAGGATCGCATAACCACAATGGTGCTAAGAATGGAAATGGGAACGGAGCTAACAACAATCATAACGGCCCCAATCCATCCACACCCACCAAAAGGGACTTAAGTCACGTTACTTGCTTCAAGTGCAGGAAGACAGTGCACTATGCCAATGATTGCCTTGAAGGAAAGAATGGAAACGGAAATGGGAGCGCTGGGAAGAAGCCTAATCCATTCAACAAAGGACAAGTGAACCACGTTAACGTGGAGGAAGTTGAAGAGCAGCCGGACACGGTAATAGGTAAGTTTTTGGTTAAGTCATTTACCGCTCTTGTTCTTTTCGATACTGGTGCATCGCATTCATACATATCAAGGGGATTCGTGGATAAGTTTAAACTACCAACCCAAACCCTTAGGACCCCTCTCCTAGTGAGTTCACCCAGAGCAGAGTACATGGCTAGCCGATGGTGCGACCAAATACCACTAACCATTGGCACCCATGTTTTTCCGTCCGACCTAATTATCTTGGAGTCACAAGGATTGGATGTGATATTAGCTATGGACTGGATGTCAAAGTATGGAGGAAGCATTGACTGTGCTAGTAAGTCGATTTATCTAACCACCCCGGAAGGAAAAAGGATTAAGTATGTATCTAGGCATGTGCCTAGTAGGAGCCAAGTGAATGCCCTTACGGGAGTTGTTCAGGAGGAAGTACCTGTAGTAAAGGATTACCCAGATGTTTTTTCAGAGGAGTTACCAGGCATGCCACCGGACAGAAACATAGAGTTTTTGATAGAGCTATCGCCAGGTACCGAGCCAATATCCAAGAGACCCTATCGGATGCCCGCAAATGATCTCGAGGAAATTAAGAAACAGATCAAGGAGTTATTGGAGAAAGGATACATTCGAAGAAGTTCATCACCTTGGGGAGCCCCTGTGCTTTTGGTTGAAAAGAAGGATAAATCCCTAAGGATGGTTGTTGATTATCGAGCCTTGAATGAGGTGACAATTAAGAACAAGTACCCATTGCCGATGATCAATGATCTGTTCGATCAGCTGCAAGGAGCTAAAGTGTTCTCGAAGATCGATCTGCGATCATTATACCATCAGTTGAAGATTCGAGAGAAGGATATACCCAAGACAGCGTTCACAACGCGGTATGGATTATACGAGTACACGGTCATGTCATTTGGACTGACTAATGCTCCTGCCTATTTCATGAGCATGATGAATAAGGTGTTCGTGGAATATTTGGACAAGTTTGTTGTGGTGTTTATTGATGATATTATGGTGTACTCGAAGAATGAAGAGGAGCACAAAGAGCATTTACGCCTAGTTCTCGAGAAACTCAGGGAACACCAGTCGTATGCCAAGTTCAGCAAATGCGAATTTTGGTTGAAGGAAGTCGGATTCCTTGGACATGTTATATCAGGAGAAGGTATAGCAATAGACCCCAGCAAGGTTTAGTCAGTTAGTGAATGGTTGGCACCCACTTTAGTTAGCGAGATCCATAGTTTCCTTGGACTCGCAGGGTACTATCGGAGATTCATTGAGAACTTTCCAAGATTGCGAAGCCAATGACTGAACTATTGAAGAAGGATACTAAGTTTAAATGGACAGACGATTGCGATGCAAGTTTCCAGGAGTTGAAGAAACGTTTAACTACAACGCCAGTGCTAACACTGCCAGATATACATAGGGAATTCCAAGTGTATTGTGACGCCTCTCACTTAGGACTTGGATGTGTGCTTATGTAGGACGGAAGAGTTGTTTCGTATGCCTCACGACAACTAAAATCTCACGAGTTGAATTATGCCACGCATGATTTGGAGTTAGCAGCCGTAGTGCATGCATTGAAGACCTGGAGACATTATCTCATAAGAAACCATTGTGATGTGTACACGGATCATAAGAGTTTGAAGTACATTTTCACCCAGAAGGAACTAAACCTTAGATAGAGGAGATGGTTGGAGCTTATAAAGGATTATGACATGAAGCTACACTATCATCCAGGAAAGGCCAATGTCGTAGCAGACGCCTTGAGCCAAAAGAGTTATGCTAATATCCTTGAAAGTAAGGGATTGCCGAAGGAATTAGCAGAGGACATCATGGAACTTCGATTGGAGATAGTTCCTAGAGGATTCGTTGCAACAATGGAGGTCCAGCCGATGTTGCTGGACAAGATTCGGGAAGCTCAGAAGGATGACAAGGAGATTGCCGAGATAAAAGAGAAGATGGGCAAAGGAAATGCCAACGGTTTTCGTGAGGATGAGCACGATACCTTATGGTTTGAGGACCGAGTTTATGTGCCCAATAAACCAGAGATCAGGAAGTTAATACTTCGAGAGGCTCATGACTCACCCTACTCGATACACCCTGGAAACACCAAGATGTATCTGGATTTGAAGGAACGTTTCTGGTGGACTAGTATGAAGAAGGATATTGCTGAGTACGTAGCCGTATGTGATGTATGCCAGAGAGTGAAGGCAGAACATCAGAAGCCAACGGGACTGTTACAGCCTATGCCGATACCCGAATGGAAGTGGGATAAACTGGGCATGGACTTTATCACTGGATTGCCCAGGACCAAAGCCGGATATGATTCCATATGGGTAGTAGTTGATCGCTTGACCAAAGTGGCTCACTTCATCCCAGTGAAAACCACTTATACCAGTGCAAAGTTGGCCAAGATATACATGTCGCGAATCATATGTTTGCATGGAGTTCCGAGGGCCATCGTATCAGATAGTGGAACACAGTTTACTTCAAAGTTTTGGCATCAGTTACACCAGACTTTGGGAACGAAATTGGAGTTCAGTACCGCATTTCACCAACAAACAGATGGGCAGACCGAGAGAGTCAACCAAATTCTGGAGGACATGTTGAGAGCCTGTGCGCTATATTATGGATCTAGTTGGGATGACAATTTGCCTTACACGGAGTTCTCATACAACAATAGCTACCAAGCCAGTTTGAAGATGGCACCGTTTGAAGCCCTGTATGGACGAAGGTGCAGAACACCGTTGATGTGGGATGAGGTAGAAGACCGACAATTGTTTGGACCAGACTTGATTAGGGAGTCTGAGGAAAAGGTTAAATTGATTCGCGATAGACTGAAGATTGCCCAGTCCAGGCAGAAGAGTTATGCAGACTCAAAACGCAAGGAGGTAACTTACGAAATTGGAGGCAGAGCATATCTGCGAGTATCGCCCTTGCGAGGAGTGAAACGTTTTGGAGTTAAGGGAAAGTTAGCTCCGAGATTTGTAGGACCGTATCATGTTTTGGAATGGATGGGAGAAGTTGCCTACAAGTTGGAATTACCTGAGGGATTGTCAGGAGTTCATGATGTGTTCCACGTTTCACAGCTCAAGAAGTGTCATGCTGAGATGGCCGATATACCGTTAAGGGATACAGTACCCCTGGAGGCGATTCAGTTGGACAGTGATTTGACCTACGAGGAGAAGCCAGTTAAGATTCTAGAGTTTGCCAGCAGAGTCACTCGCAGTAAGGTTATCAAGTTTTGCAAAGTTCAGTGGAGCCACCATACCGAGGATGAAGCCACCTGGGAACGAGAGGATGATATTCGCAAAGACCACCCGCACCTATTCTCTAGCCAACCCAAATCTCGAGGGCGAGATTCATCTTAAGGGGGGTAGGTTTGTAACATCCCAAATTTTTAATTTGGAATGTTATACATAGATCATTCTTGCATATCATATTTTATTTGCATTTCGTCTCGTGATCCTTGAAATCCTAAGCAACTCAAGGACCCTCGGAGAGAGTTGGGGATTTTCCCGGTTTTCAAATTTGATTTGTATCAAATTTTGAAACGAGGATTTTGGTTTTAATTATTTTTCTCTCTGAAAATATTTCATACTAAAATATATGAGAGGAGATAATAAGACTTCTCCAAGATAATTGAAATATTGGAGGAAAAATATTAAAATCAAATATTTGTTTGGATTTTATTGCAATTTTGTTTGCATTAGAAAAATTGCATGTTTTTCAAAAATTGCATTTTAGGGCGAAGAAAATGTTCATCTCTTTCTAAATATTTTATTTAGACGGTGCAAATTTATTTTGGCATTTTTAGATTTTTATTTATTTTTCTAGGATTTTATTTCCGTCGGCGGAATTATAAAAAAAAGTTCCCGCGCCCGACTGGGCCTAATGCCCAGCCAAACTAGGCCGCCGCCGCCGCTGCCTCCTGCGCACGCCGCCGCCGCCGCCGACTCAGACTTGGAGTCCGAGCCGGACTCCTCTCTGTCGCCGCGCCTTGCCCCATCCTCCAAGATGCCGCCCCGCCCCTTTATATACCACCACCCCCGCCGCCCCAAACCCCCACACCACCGCCGCCGCCCGCCGCCGCCACCCGCGCCGCCGTCGCCGCTTGCCACCAGCCGCCGCCGCCACCCCGCCTCGCCGGAGCCCTCGCCGGAGCTACCGCGCTGGTTCCGAGCCGCCGTTTTTTTAAACCGTTCGGTTTTTTTAGAAAACCCCAGATTCGTTTTTTTCGGATCGCCATTTTTTTTTCCAGTTCTTCTATTTAGCGGACGTTTGTCCGTACGTTCGTTTTAACGAACGTTTTTCGCCCGTTAGTTACAGCTAACGAACGCTCGTTCGTTAGTCTGTTTGTCAGTTTTCTTTTTATCGGATTTATCTGCGATTATTCTCGATCGTGATTTCTGATCCGATCTTAGTTTCTGTTTATCTTTTCGCTCGTTAGTCGGAATCAGGCGATTCAAGCGCCTAGATCTTCCTTTCAAGACCCTCTTTCTGTTTAATCAACTTGAACAAGTTTTTGCTACTGTAAAATTTGACCTAGATTAGTAAACGGATCTTGTTTCTTTTGCCGTTTGAGTTTCATTGCTCCATTTGATTTGATTCTTTTTGCTGGCCGGAGTTCTTAAGTTGAACTTTCTGGTCAACCTCTTTTATTTGAGTTTTGCTTGCGCATTATTTGCTTGTTGCTTATGTATGTTACTATTTGTTTGCGATAGAACACCTGGAGTGCGAAGCATGCTACTACGAGTCTCTAGGTTTTGCAGATCGTCAACAAGGCAAGTAACACTTTGATCATATCCCTTTATCACCCCTTTTTATACATTAGTACCAATCCTCAAACATTGCATGATTAGGATGTCATTAACTTGTGGGTTGGGAAGTAGTTGTTGAGGTAGAACCTATTACCCTGTTACATTCAAACCCTTGGGAGTTACTTCTACGCGTTGCTTATATTGCTATGCTATGCTCGTAGACGTGGTTTGGGTGAGTGAAATCCATGACCAATGTGAGATTGCTAATTAATGGTTCAACTTAAGGTGGCAACTTAAATACACATCTGGGTGGATTGAGGCACCTGGAGTACCCAGTGTTGCCTGTATTTTTGGAAATCCCGGAGTAACCGTGTGATCTTCCTATGGACCGCCACCCAGGCTCAGAGGGAACTGAGATTATTTATGCTAGAAACTTCCGTGTGCAGCCACAAGCTATTATGGGCTCTAGCATAGTTGAGTAAGTTACGCGAAGCTCTTGAAGAGGCAGATCAGCAGGTAGTGGGATGTAGGTTGGTATGGTCTGTCCAAAGTAGAGAGTTAATGTTTCTGAAAGACTGTGTCTCGGTCATCCGTTTCTCAAACACCATGTAGTACGAGAAATCCAACGGAGGAGATCGAGTCTTGTGGGGAAAAGTGCGCAAACCTCTGCAGAGTGTATAAACTAATCATGGTTAGCCGTGTCCCCGGTTATGGACAAATCTTGAGTATCTAGTACTTGGGTTATCACATGTATCTCATCACTCTTAATTAATACTATTGGGTTGTTAACCACTTTAATTGGGATTGAGTTGGAGGAACCTTCTCAATGTTTGTTAAACTACCATGATAGTTAAATTTAAAATCTATTCCTTTGTTGTAGGAAAAAATTGGCTTTTCACAAAAACTATAACCATAGAGCTTTCCACTAGCCAAATATGCATGTAGTGATAGCATTATTCTGTTCTTTCTCTACTGTGTTACTTTGCCAACATATTCCATGTGCTGACCCATTTTCGGGCTGCAATGTATTATGTTGCAGACTTTTCAGACGAGGAGTAAGGTTCGTTAGGTTGTTGCCGTGCAGCTCAGCTTATGCCATATTATTGTAATAAGTTCTCTCTTGAGATATTCGATGTAATAAGTGTGTGATTGCCACTCTATTATAAATCCTTCGAGTACTGTGTGTGTCAGCATTACCGATCCAGGGATGACACTGAAGCACAGAGACTTGACCATCTGAGGTCGGGTCGCTACAGACGTCCGCTGAAAGTGTTTTGTTGTTGGGACACCGAACGTCCGGTGGTCTCGGATTTTTGTTAAAATTGCCGAACGTCCGGTGTGGGGTCGGATGTCCGCTCACTGGGAGGTCTATGGCTGGTGTAGGCTGGTCTTCAGGCACTGGTGGTCCGCCGAGGGCTGGACGTCCGCTCGCTGTGAGAGGCCGGTCGTCCAGTGTTGTCCGGACATCCGCTCGCTGGAGCTTCTTCTGTAGTTCTTGTACTTGGTGTCCACACCGTCTTGTCCATGGTCTTCCTCTTTGTTCCTGGTCATGCATAGCACATATATTTGAGGTAGTAGCCATGTCTCATATGTGGAAAGTGATGGTTCAATGAGGAGCGAGTTCACCTTGCGTCCAATGGCGTATAGTCGAGGTCTCATCGTATGTCCTCTTGGGGCATGGGTAGTAGTCGTAGTGTACATGGGGATGATCGTAGGATGCTCCACATCAGAAGCCACTAGTGAAACCTATAGCCCCCGGGTCTCTTTCTTATTATATTGCATCTCTTTTATTATCGCACCTCGTTTACTGTTTTGCATTCTTTACTTTCCAATGTATATAACAAAATACCAAAAATATTTACCTTATTATCTCTATCAGATCTCACTTTCGCAAGTGACCGTGAAGGGATTGACAACCCCTTTATCGTGTTGGTTGCGTGGTTCTTGATTGTTTGTGCAGGTACTAGGTGACTTGAGCATTGTCTCCTACTGGATCGATACCTTGGTTCTCAAAAACCGAGGGAAATACTTACGCTACTTTGCTGCATCACCCTTTCCTCTTCAAGGGAAAACTAACGCATGCTCAAGAGGTAGCATATTTCACTCTATGTCTATGGATATCCTTGTGTGTTCCTTGTGGGACTAACCCATGTAGGTATTGAAAGTGCAACTCACTCCAATGAATTGCTCAAAATGATCTACATCAACATTGAGCATCCACATCTTTAACACCTACATGAAGTCATCATCGACAAAACCCAAGGTTAGTTCATCCCTCTAAGGGGGGATATCACATCTAGGGGGAGCTTTGCTCTAAGAATTGAGCTAAAGCAACTCTAATGGTGTGAACACAACAATGCTTTATGTAAAAGTGGTAACCCCACTTGTGCTTAAACGATGAGTATGACCTACGATCAAATGTTCCCATTTGACTCCACAGTTAATATACTCATATATAGATGACCTAGTCATCGCCAATTGCTTGATAGATGCTAGAGTGTTTGTGCATGCTTTGCCACATATTTCATTTGCTATCTTGTTGTGTGAGCATGTTGGTTGCATAATTTTCTCCATTTGAGGACATCCATTTCTTGCTTTGATTGCCTGGTTTTTATTTTGCCAAATGGATGGATAAGAATGCCTAAGTACTCCCTCAAGCTATCTATGCTTTTCTCATCTCAAACTCTTTTTATGCTACATCATAAAGTTTAAACAAGTCAAATTCAGACCCTCCGGGTGAGGAGCACTCGCACTATTGCAGGATGCTGCTAACGCGACACTACGATTAGAGACCCTTTGACGAAACTGTGTGCGATGCATTAATCACAAACGGTGATGTAAAAACATCAAAAAGATGCAAAACGTTTGCGATAACAGAGCCATCAAACACGGTTCTAATTTTAGTTGTGTGTGCGATGCAGGGCATACAGTTCAGTTCAATTAACTATTTGCTATGATGAAGAAGAATAGAAACGGGCAGCCAGATGAAGGCGTGTGCGATATATGGCATATAGTTCACTCGGATGAACTATTTGTGATTAGGCAACACAAAAGAAACGGCCAGCCATATCAAGGTGTGTGTGTGATATACGACACATGGTTCACTTGGATGAACTGTTTGATTTGAGCCAAGAGAACATAAACAGTTCAATTTAACAAGATGTGTGTGATACGCGGCAAACAGGTCTGTAATCCGAAATGTGTGCGAACACTGATAATAATACAGACGATTGCTGCTAATAAGCCGTCTGTGTTGTGGGAAAACACTTGGTGGTATACAATTGTCAGCGATTGATGAAATCATTACCAACAGGTTCCCGAGTATGGTCCGTGTGCAGTGTCATTTCACACAAAACAACAACATATGTACTTATAACTTATAAGGACTTGATTCCATAAACAGATTGAACATCCAATTACATATCTGGCTAGTACACACATGACCTTTGCACACACCAAAGTATGTTCCAAAATGCCTAGAAAACTCAAATAATGTATAAAAAGGCAAAATGAACCGTGAATAATTTCATATTTTTAGGACGATGCTACTATAGTTGCATGTTGCCTCTGTAAAATATATCAAGGTGGGAAGAGACAACATATGTCGTTTCGCACACATAGGTGACAAAGTCCCTCTCGGAACCATGAGCCTTTTTGAGAGAAGCTCCGGTTTGTAAGAAGTTTGTACCAAAACTTGTCCCAAATTGGACTAATTTTTTACCACAACATGTTGGTGCTATGTCATAACACCATGCCAAGTTTCATGATTTTGAGGCGAGTTTTGGATTTATAGTAATTTTAAAACCAGGTTTCTCAATGTTTACTGTCGAGTCGGCACCGCCCTGGATATGCCTTTTCCTCGTGGGTCCCAAATGAAAAATCCAAATCTGTCACTACCATGCAGCTTTTCTTATTAAGAATTACAACCCATTTGGTGTGCTAGCTAAAAATAAGTTTGTGGGTGCTGGTGGGCGCTAAGAACTTGCAGTTGTGTAATGAACAAAGATCTCAAGGAGCCTGCGAGAGTGAGGTTCTTTCCCTATGTTGTGAATGCTAATAATATTTATGTCTTAATTAAAGAAATGGAAAGCCATTGGCCCAGTATGAAAGAAAATATGGGTCAAAGCTGAGTTGAAAAGGGCAACAATATCTAAGTCCAGCTTACAAATAGTACAAAAGCATGAGGATTAATTGCTTATTAGGTTTAGAAAAAAATCCAGATTGAACAAGACAATGACATCTAAGTCAACCAAAGTTTTCGGCAGTCATAATGAAATGGATCGGTCTGATCCATAAAATCAAGATCCCGGGCGAGAAATTCTACTGGTCCATGATGACAATCTGTTGTAAATAGAAGTCGAGCACGATCAGAAGCCCTTAGGTCCACCTGAAACTTCTTTTTATGCTGTTCCACACTTGCAGCCGTAAGAAATTTCTTGTCAAAAAACTTAATCCTCATGGACAATAGTGCCCTCGCATTCAACATGAAGAATGTGACAAAGCTAGTGTTTGTATTGTTTGATGCATATCCTTCCAGCGTTACTGTCTTCAAACGAATGTCATGATATCTGAGAAAATCCCGGTGCTTCTTGAACCATTGATTGGTTATACTTTTTTCTCCATGTGTTAGTGCCTAAATAGAGATGAAGATTGAAAACGCTTAATGTCTAAAAAAAGATTATGTTGAAAGAGTGATAGCTGAATGATTAATTATAGTACATTATATATGGGCTTTCAATGTGCGTCAAATCATCACCTTTATATACATATTCTCCAGACATGGAAAGCATTGCAGCAAGCCAATAATTGTGTTCAGATCAAAACACCACATACTGATATGTATGGTCTTGACATAATCCACCACCACTGATAGGATGGACAAGCTCTTCATTGAGCATAGAACATAATATTAGTACCAAAAGTGTACTCCAAGATGATACTTATGCGCACAAATGGAAAAGGCAGATTACAAAAGTTATGTGAATAATATACAGTACCTCAATAGGTTTGAAGCCAAACACCAACTTGAACCATCTAAAAGGATCACAAATTGCACCCAAGGTCTCCAGTTTAGGCGCAGAGACTACAATTATTTGCGAAGGTACTATAATAGAATCAAGGAGCAACCTTTGAAGTGAAGGAGCATCTTCGATGATGAGATCATGTCCAAAAAAACAAATTCCCATGCTTACAAGGTGGTGTAACTTTATTTTGAGACAACGGATATGAATTTATATTCCAAAAACAAGCAGCAAGCGCTCCGGGGCAGGGCAGCTGGAGTGGATGATATTCTGCAGTGCGGCCTTCGACAGATCAACCACCACAAGCGCAAGTTTTTTTAGCAGTGGGAGTCAAAGCATTTGTACTAGATTGTCTACTAGATGGCACCGGGAAAAGGTGGTGGTGTGGAGAGAGGAGGAAAACCACGAGATGGACATCGGTGGTGAGGGCATATATACATTGGTTCGTGGTATGTTACACACATAGTCATGGTAGAACTCATGCTGCTTGAGTTTATCGAATTGACGGGATGTCATCCAGGTGGCCACTGTGCAGGGTATGTCCAGCAGGTAGCATGCGGGATGTAGATGCGTTGAACGGAGCCCAGGTGGGAGGAGATGATGGCTTCGGGGAGTTCAGAATCATCATCGACTAATAGCTGGTGACAGTCAAGACTAAGAGGCACGGCGCACCACAGAGTGCGCCACCAAGATGCGATGACTTGTGTGCAGCAGCCATCCTTGGTGGGGAGAAGGGAGATGATCTCCCCAAGGATGTCGTCCGGGAGATCAATGATGCCGTCTGTTGGAGATTCTACCGGTTCCTTAGGTCTACAGGGGGCGTGGCCGCTTCTAGCCACGCAGCCGGGTCCAAGATCTACATCCGGCGGCAGCACTGGCCGGAGCGTCATCTGTGTACATACCAATCTAAAAGAAAAAATGACAGAAACATACATGTAGGACATTCAAAATCAATTCTCAAGATCTGGAAGAAAAAAAGCACAAACATATATGTAGGACATTCAAAATTAATTCGCAAGATCTGGCCATGAATTATTAGCACGCAAGCTAACCCTAGACAGATTATTAGCAAAAGTCATTTGTATAGAACAAACAATTAATCACTAACTCTATACGGATTACCTTCAAACAATCAATACACTACGTGCATCTAACGGATCTTAATTACCCTGATTTTATGGACTGAGAGAACATAGCCGTATGATTTGTATTCCAAAAAAATTATAGAGGGGGGGAGTAACTAGAGAAAACACATGATATGTTTCCCGCACAAATGGGTATATAGATGACTAACTGGTTTTCCGTCGGAGTCGCAGTCGTTGCTGGAGTTGCTGTTAACCTCCGGCTCTGGCTGGGGGGGGCACGACGGCGCCGACGAAGTCAAGTTTGTGCTACTTCCCACGCGAGACCTCATCGACGGCGACGACAACCTCTGTGCCCAGCTTCACGCGTTGCGCGGGTGCTTCACCAACCCCGGCATCACCACTCCCTCCGATGGTGCACTTAGGCGGCATCCTCATACACTCCAGAGTCTAGACATTGGTGACCACTGTGGACCGGGGGTGCTGCCACCTATTATGGCTGGCAGGTCAGGCGTGCAATTAATACGGAGTAGTGGGAGCGAGGCAGGCGGCGGTCAAAAGTTGTCCCTGTGAGCCTGCACGATGGACTTCTGCCATTCCTACCATCATTTCGCACAGCTACTCACACGCCTCCCATCAATATGCACACCTGCATGCACGCCTCCCGGTATGCCTGCATGGCGGACTACTCGCATGCGCCCCGTAAACTCATGCCTGCTCGCACGGTACACAGGGCGTGTGGCAGCACGTATATTTTTTGGTTTATTGACGATTCATTCTACTGCTTTACTGCTTAATTGAAGCATGGCACGGTCTAATGCATATGGTCCGAATAAATAATCCATATGAGATATTGGTTGCCAGTTTTTAATAATCTCCCGTTTCTAAGAAGATTATATTAAAATGGGTCTCATTGACGAAAAAATACAATATCACAGTCTATTGGTGTCCATATATTACACCACGATAAGTTTCATGAATTTCAACTAAGTTTTGGATTTACAGAGTTTTAAAAATATATATTCTCAATATTTTGAAATCTCTTGCACAGGGAAACATGCACCCTGGGACACATATGATTTTACAATCCATTTTGGTGCACATGTAGCTCAAATTTGATTTTTGCAAATTAAATCCCTAGGAAATCAATCAATGTATAAAAATGGTCGAATGTTGTGTCTTTTAAAAAAAATTAACATGACACTCCGCCTTTGGTCACATGTTCACTGCAGAAAAAGTTTGACATGCCTCAGAGTGGCTGTGGTGGTGCAGGATGTGTGTGTCTATGTGGGGGGGGGGGGGGGGGAGGGGTCCGGCAGTACACTATGAGTCGTGAACCTCCGTGTGGATTATTGATCATTTTTTGAGTCACATATGCCACATCAAAGTCGTGAATTGGTTATTTAAAGCATTACACAACCCTTTCATACATAATGTTCGGGCCACATGCATGCATTGGTGGTCCTCTCGGACACTCTCCCTCGTGCGGTTTTCAGTTTCCATCGACAACGAGAGGCATTTGACCAAAAGGTGGATTCATCTTGGCATGTGTGTGGTGTGTATCATAGTGGGACTCCATATGAAAGTTTTAGCACGTGCGTACACACTCCCACCGGCTTGAAGTGAGGGGGCTACACGCATCGTGGTGTAGTGCATTTCCGGTTTGCGAAGCATGTGCCACGTCAAAGTTGTGCATTGGGTATTCAAACATCACATAACACACGGGCGCATGCACACGGTGGTTTTGTCCTATGACATCATGACACGTCTCCATCGTATCTACTTTTCCAAACTCTTTTGCCCTTGTTTTGGACTCTAATTTGCATGATTTGAATGGAACTAACCTGGACTGACGCTATTTTCAGCTGAATTTCCATGGTGTTATCTTTGTGCAGAAATAAAAGTTCTCGAAATGACCTGAAACTTCACGGAGATGATTTTTGGAATTAATAAAAATATTGGCGAAAGAATCAACCGAAGGGGCCCACACGCTAGCCACAAGGGTGGGGGGCGCGCTCTCCGTCCTTGTGGTCTGACAACAAGGAGTTCATGCATTCACTAAGTGCTAATGCTTTGGTCCGGCACTCTATTAAAAGGAGGCCTTAATATCCATTAGTTTCCAATAGGACCCCGCTGCCACGGGAGGGTAGGACAAAAGATGTCATGCAAGTTCTTTTCCATAAGCACGTATGACTATATTCGAAATACATGCTTACATTATATTGATGAATTGGAGCTAGTTCTGTGTCACCCTATGTTACTGTTGCATGATGAATGCCATCCGACATAATTATTCATCATTGATCCATTGCCTACAAGTTCGTTTCATATTGATCCTTGCTAAGTTACTTTTCCGTTGCCACTGTTACGATTCCTACAAAACTAGTACTATCACTTTTGCCACTGTTACCGCTACTTCCATAGTACTTTGCTACTAAATACTTAGCTGCAGATATTAAGTCTTTCAGGTGTGGTTGAATTGACAACTCAGCGGCTAATACTTGAGAATATTCTTTGGCTCCCCTTGTGTCTAATCAAAAAATTGGGGTTGAATACTCTACCCTCGAAAACTGTTGCGATCCCCTATACTTGTGGGTTATCAAGACCTTTTTCTGGCACCGTTGCCAGGGAGCATAGCTCTATTCTCCGAGTCACTTGGGATTTATATCTGCTGATCACTATGAGGAATCTAAAAGATAACAAAACCAAGATCTATCCCTCTACTACGAGGGGAGATAAGGAACTGCCATCTAGATCTGCACTTGATTGAATAAACTTGCGACACCTACACCTGCTATTGATTCTGATATGTCGCATGTTATTGATGATGCCACTTCTGCTATGCATGATGCTTATGATGAAACTACTTCTCTGCTTGATAATACTGTGCCACTAGGTGAATTTCTTGATGAACAACTTGCTAGGGTTAGAGAGAATGAGATTACTGAAACTGATGATATTACTGAAATCAAAGATTATGATTCTCCCCCTAGATATGAATTGCTTGTTGTACCTAAGGGTTATGTTATGGATGAAGAAACTGCTAGAGACTTCTTTGCTTGCAATGATAGAGAAGATCTTAAGAAACTGTTAGCTAAGCTGAAAGAAAAATCCTTGAATGCTAGAATGAACTATGATACCACTTTTGCTACTTCATTTATCTTTGTTACTGATAAGGATTATGAGTTCTCTATCGATCCTGAGTTAATTACTTTGGTTGAATCTGATGCTTTCTATGGTTATGAATCTAAACTGTTGTGGCACATCTTACAAAATTGAATGATATAGCCGCCCTATTTGCTCATGAGGAAAAAAATCGCTATTACTATATTCTCAAATTGTTTCCTTTCTCATTAAAGGGTGATGCTAAGTTATGGTTTAATTCTCTTGCTCCTGGTTGTGTGTGTAGTCCCCAAGATATGATTTACTACTTCTCTCAAAAATATTTCCCTGCTCATAAGAAACAAGCTACTTTAAAGGAAATATTTAAATTTGTGCAAATTGAAGAAGAGAGTCTCCCACAAGCTTGGGCGAGGCTTCTCCAATTACTTAATGGTTTGCCTGATCATCCTCTCAATAAAAATGAAATACATGATATCTTTTATAATGGACTAACCGATGCTTCCAGAGACCACCTGGATAGTTGTGCTGGTTTTGTTTTTAGGGAACAAACTGTTGAGCAAGATGAATTGCTATTGAATAATATATTGAGTAATGATAATGATTGGACACTTCCTGAACCAACTCTGAAGCCAACTCCGAAGAAATGGGGTATTCTATTTCTCAGTCCTGAAGATATGCAAGAGGCAAAGAAATCTATGAAAGAAAAAGGTATTAGAGCTGAAGATGTTACGAATCTACCGCCTATTGAACAAATACAGGGTCTTGATAACCCGACACAGGTAGTAGAGGTAAACTCTCTTCATAGATTTGATGAAGGTGATATTCCTCATAATAATTCTGCTATTCAATGCTTAATTGAGTTCGATAATTTTTTTGTTAAACAAGAAAACTTCAATGCTTATGTTAGTAGACAACTGAAACATAATGCTTACTTTCTTGATCACTTGGGTAATTATATGAGTAGAACTTTTAATGATGTTAAGCTTATTAGTAAACATGCTTCCATGGTTACAACTCAAGTAGAATAAGTACTTAAGGCACAAGATGATTTTATTAATGAGTTGAAGAGTAAGAACAATGATAATGTTGTTAGGGTTATGACTAGAGGTGGTAAAATGACCCAGGAACCTTTGTATCCTGAAGGCCATCCTAAGAGAATTGAGCAAGATTCTCATAAAGTAAATATGATGCACCTATCCCTTCTAATAAAAAGAAAAAAGAAACCTGATAGGACTTGGCATGCTAGTGAACCTACTATAGACACACCTGAGAATCCCAATGATATTTCTATTTCTGATGCTAAGACACAGTCTGGTAATGAACATGAACCTAGTGTTGATGTTAATAATGATGTTCATGTTGATGCTCAACCTAGTAATGATAATGATGTAGAGATTGAACATGTTGTTGATCTTGATAACCCACAATCAAATAATCAATTTTATGATAAGAGAGACTTCGTTGCTAGGAAGCATGGTAAGAAAAGAGAACCATGGGTTCAGAAACCCATGCCCTTTCCTCCTAAGCCATCCAAGAAAAAGGATGATGAGGATTTTGAGCGCTTTGCTGAAATGATTAGACCTATCATTTTATGTATGCGTGTTTGAAAGATATGCTTAAAATGCCTCTTTATGCTAAGTATATGAAATATATTGTTACTAATAAAAGAAAGACACCAGAAGCTGAAATTTCCACCATGCTTGCTAATTATACTTTTAAGGGTGGAATACCAAAGAAACTTGGAGATCCAGGTGAGGGAGTCCTGGACTAAGGGGTCCTCGGGCGTCCGGCCTGTTGGACATGGGCCGGACTGATGGGCTATGAAGATACAAGACCGAAGACTCTCACCCGTGTCCGGATCGCACTCTCCTTGGCGTGGATGGCAAGTTTGGCATTCGGATATGAAGATTCCTTTCTCTGTAACCGACTTTGTATAACCCTAGTCCCCTCTGGTGTCTATATAAATCGGAGGGTTTAGTCCGTAGAGGCTGAGACAATCATAATCATATAGTCTAGACTTCTAGGGTTTTAGCCATGCATTACGATCTCGAGGTAGATCAACTCTTGTAATACTCATATTCATCAAGATCAATCAAGCAGGAAGTAGGGTATTACCTCCATAGAGAGGGCCTGAACCTGGGTAAACATCGTGTCCCCTGTCTCCTGTTACCATCGACCCTAGACGCACAGTTCGGGAACCCCTACCCGAGATCTGCCGGTTTTGACACCGACATTGGTGCTTTCATTGAGAGTTCCGCTGTGTCATCATCAGAAAGTTTGATGTCTCCATCCATCATCTACAACAATGCTGCCTGGGGGGATGTCTTTCTCCCTGGCCAGATCTTCGTACTCGGCGGCTTCGCACTGCGGGCCAACTCGCTTGGCCATCTAGAGCAGATTGACAGCTATGCCCCTGGCCATCAGGTCAGGTTTGGAAGCTTGAACTACGTCGCTGATATCCGTAGAGACTTGATCTTCGACGGATTTGAGCCCATGGCAGCCGCTCCCTGCCACCTCGATGAACATGACCTAAATCTGTCATCGAACCATACCCAGGAGATTGCGCCTGTAAGAGCTCTGGCCCTAGATCCGGAGCAGCTTGCGCCATTCGAAGATGGGAAGCTTAACCCCGCCAGGGAAGCCGCGGACTCCGCGGCGTTGGAGCAGCACACAGACCCAACGTCGAGCGGGGTCTGCGTCAGCGGACCCCCGGATTCATCTCTGGCCATTTGTTCCGTACTACGTGCATCCGCGTCTGCCGAGCCTTACCAGGCGCCGATCGTCGAATTCAGTTCCGCGGACATCTTCCGGCACTCACCTTTAGGTGATGTGCTAAACTCATTAAAAACCCTCTCTTTAGCATGGGACTCACATCTGAATTATATCCGGTTTGAACTGGGGGCTGATGATGAGGAATTTCGCTTCCCACCCACCTCCCACTTAATAGCCACTGTCGAAGACCTAACCGACATGCTCGACTATGACTCCGGAGACATCAACAGTATGGACGACGATGCCGAAGAGGAGCAGGCCCAAAACCCGCCATTTACTAGGCGCTGGACGACCACCTCCTCCTACGACGTATACATGGTGGACACACCCAAAGAAGTTAACAGCGATGACAAAGAAGACCCGGTGGAAGATAAACCTCCTGAGATACAGCCAAAGCACCAACGACAGCGGCGTCGCTCTAAGTCATACTGTGAAAAAGACAGCAATGCTGGCAGAGGAGAAAACAATACTCTAGACGATGACAGAGACAATGAAGACCCTGTTGAGCCAACTTCCGAACAGGATGAACGGGAAGATGGGCGAGTCAGCCCTGATGAACAGGCCGTGCACGAAGACTCGAAGGACAGTAATTATCTTCCACTCTCCGAGGATGAGGTGAGCCTCGACAATGAGGATTTTATCGTGCTTGAGGAACCTCTCGAGTAGGAGGGCTTTAAGCGTCGGCTAATAGCCACTGCAAGGAGCCTGAAAAAGAAGCAGCAACAACTTCAAGCTGATCAAGATTTTCTCAATGATAGATGGACTAACGTCCTGGCAGCCAAGGAATACAGCCTCGAGCAACCACTCAAAAGTTACCCGAAGCGCAAATTACTACCTCAATTCGATGACGAGGCGTTGGAGCCCGTACCATCAGCGCATAATGCGGCTGACCGACCACCACATGGTCGGGACAAAGCAGCAACTCAAGCCAAATACCAGCCTGTACTACCTCGTTGTAAAGGCAGGGATAAAACAGCTAGGGCATATACATACGACCTTCGGCAGGACCTGGACAGTAGAGTAGGACATACCAGATCGATCTACGGATCACGTGGGCGTGCCCCAACACGCGATGAAGCCTATCTATTCGGACTTGAGAATCCTAATCACGCCCGGTCCGAATGCCGAAGACGGACTCCATCCGAGCTACGTCACGATATGGCCCGATATAGAGGCGCCGCACACCCTCTTTGCTTCACAGATGAAGTAATGGGGGCATGGATTCCCCAAAGGGTTTAAACCCGTGAACATCGAATCATACGATGGAACAACAGATCCCACGGTATGGATTGAAGATTTTCTTCTCCATATTCATATGGCCCACAGTGATGACCTTCACGCCATCAAATACCTCCCGCTAAAACTCAAAGGGCCAGCTCGGCACTGGTTAAACAGTCTGCCTGAAAACTCTATTGGCAGCTGGGAGGACTTGGGAGACGCCTTCCGCGACAACTTCCAAGGTACATACATACGACCTTCGGATGCTGATGACTTAAGTCACATAGTTCAACAGCCCGGAGAGTCAGCTAGGAAATTCTAGACCAGGTTCCTAACTAAAAAGAACCAGATCGTCGACTGTCTGGATGCCGAAGCCCTAGCGGCCTTTAAGCATAGCATCCACGATGAATGGCTCGCCCGTCACCTCGGCCAATAAAAGCCGAAGTCCATGGCAGCCCTCACGGCACTCATGACCCATTTTTGTGTGGGCGAGGATAGTTGGCTAGCCCGTAGAAAAAACACTGCAAGCGAGGCTGGCACCTCTGAGACCAAAAACAGCAACGGCAAGCCCCGATGCAACACGCACAAGCGTCGAAGCAACGGTGACAATACCGACGACATGACGGTCAACGCCGGATTTAGTGGCTCCAAGTTCGGCCAGCGGAGGAAGCCATATAAAAGAAACAATCCGGGCCCATCCATCTTGGACCGCATACTCGATCGTCCATGGTACCCCAGACAAACCAGCCAATCATACCAACATGGACTATTGAGTTTTTAAACAGGCCAGCAAATTAAATGCCGAGAATAAGGAGAAGGGCTCGCAAAGCAAGGAAGATGACGAGGAGTCCCGTCCGCCGAACATAGGGGGACAGAAGAAGTCCCCCCCAAGTTAAAACAGTGAACATGATATACGCTACCAATATCCCCAAGAGGGAGCGCAAACGCGCGCTCAGGGACGTCTACGTGATGGAGCCAGTCGCCCCAAAGTTCAACCCATGGTCTTCCTGCCCGATCACTTTCGATCGCAGGGACCATCCTATCAGTATCCATCATGGCGGGTTAGCCGCACTGGTCCTTGAACCAACCATTGATAGATTCCATCTCATGCGAGTCCTCATGGATGGTGGCACTAGCCTGAACCTGCTCTATCAGGATACAGTGCGCAAAATGGGTATTAATCCCTCAAGGATCAAGCCCACAAAGACTACCTTTAAAGGAGTCATACCAGGTGTAGAGGCCCACTGTATGGGCTCAATCACACTAGAGGTTGTCTTCGGATCCCCGGACAACTTCCGAAGCGGAGAGTTGATCTTCAATATCATCCCTTTCTGCAATGGCTATCACACACTGTTGGGACGAACCACATTTGCTCGATTCAACGCGGTGCCAAACTATGCTTATCTCAAGCTCAAGATGCTCGGAGCACGCGGTGTCATAATAGTCAATGGAAACACAGAATGCTCCCTCTGTATCGTGGAGCACACTGCTGCTTTAGCAGCAGAAGTACAGAGCGGCTTCGGATCTGGCCGGAGGAAGGCGCGGGGCGGAGGCCGGCGGCGCACGAGGGCACGGGAGCGGTCGGCGGCGGTGGTCGGCACCGGCGCGCGAGGAGCTGGGCGGCGGCGGCGGGCGCGGACGGCGGCGGTGGTTGGCGGCGCACGCACGGGCGACGAGGTCGAGCGGCGCGGGAGCCGGGGCACTCGGGCGCTGCGGCAGTGGGGTGTTCGGGCCCGGGCGGGCCTGTCGTGGGCTCACGGGCCCGCACGGCTGCGGGGAAGCCGGCGAGGACAGGTGGCGGCGCGCGAGTGGAGGAGAGAGGCGGCGGAGCTGACTTGGCAAGCTCGGATTGGCCATGGCGACGTGGAGGCTGGACATGTCCGGCGCGGACGAATTTGTCCGGCGGCGCGAGGTGGACGAAGGTTAGGGTTTCATCCGCGAAAATACGGAGGGAGACACACACACACACACACACACACATATATATATAAGGAGGCTAGGAGAGTCCAAATGGAGTGCGATTTTCGGCCACGCGATCGTGATCCAACGACCGAGAGGATGGAGGAGGTTTGGATGGGTTATTGGGCCACTTTGGAGGGGCGTTGGGCTGCAACACACACGAGGCCTTTACGGTTCCTCGGTTAACCGTTGGAGTATCAAACGAACTCCAAATGGCATGAAACTTGATAGGCGGTCTACCGGTAGTATACCAAGGCCGCTTGGCAAATATCGGTCCAATCTGAGAACGTTTAACACCCGCATACTAAAAGAGGCAAAAGGGGGCGCCGGAGGACGTAGGAGCGCCGGATTGCAAAACGGACAACGGGGAAAATGCTCAGATGCATGAGACGAACATGTATGCAAATGCGATGCACATGATGACATGATATGAAATGCATGACACGCAAACAAATGACAAGGCAACAACAGCGAATAACTGGAGGACACCTGGCGCAATGGTCTCAGGGCGTTACAACACTCCACCAATACGAGAGGATCTCTTCCCGAGATCTAGGATGGCACCGAAGGGAAAACGGAAGAGGAAGATAACAGGTAAAACTGAGTTGCTTCTTTTGACAAACGAGTGAAACCAAAGAACCTTGCGAGGTTGAGAAAATTTAAAGGAAGAATACAACGAAGATGAATGAAGTTGAAAGCACTCCGTTAGGAAAGAGGAACAAGGAAGAACAAATTCGGACAGCACTCTGGTTGAAAAGAGATGCAAGACTTGATAAGATGAAAAGAACTTGAGCAGAGGACACAACACTTCGGTTAAATTGATAAGAAAAGGAATGAACATGATCTTTGATAAAACAGGATGATGGTTGAAGAAAGCAATATCACAATGCCTCCGGAATGAAAGAATAGAAGTTGGATTGTCGGAACAAAAGAACGGAGAAGAAAACACCATCTTGTACCTCAAATGAGCTTCAAAAGCATCTTTAGGAGAAGGGTCGAATGGAATTGTTGGAAAACCAACAACGAAAAGAGTAAGCTTGTTGTGGGCTTATAGAAAACATCTCAAAATTATGAGGTGACAACTTGCCGCTAACGAAAAACAATAGATTGGATTGATATCAACAAGGAGACGAGAAACTTATTTCACTGGGAGGATAAATGAAGAACTTGGGTCATTTATAAGCACCATAAATAGCAACAATCCTTAGGGAAGGCTTTAGGTGAAACATGACACAAGATAACTCCAACGAAGAGGTTGATGGATTTAAAGTATCTCATTCTTGACAACATGTGAATCATGAACCCCAGAGGGAAACATCAAGAATGACATAACACCACCTCCATGATACGGTAGAAAGAATTGGACTTCGTAATGCAAGAAGAGGAATACTAGATCTCCTCAAAACAAAACATGTGTTTTGCACCACATTTAATTTTGAGTATAGCTTGGCGGATCTTAACTTCAAGAGAAAATCTTGGAGAACAATGAAAAGAATCCTTGACGAACCACGAAGTAGAGCCTCCAAGAAGAATTCCGGTAACAATATGCTGATAAAAAGAAAGGGAAGTTGAAAACACAAGGTGAAACCTTGTAATGATTTAGATGGATCTTCGTGATGATATAATTGAGAGAGGTTGGAACTCCGGGAAAGAAAAGATGAATCAAGTGAAACCGAGAATTTGATGAGCCTCCGGAATAAAGAATTAATCATTTGGGTGAATCAAGAATAAGAATTATGTTTATGCTCATCCTTCACCAATTTCGATTGATGACAAGCAACAAATTTGGCATACTACTTATTCTTGTAGAAAGGATTAAGATAGATATAGCGCCAACTTGAGAAGGTCTTCAACGAACCACCGGTAGGATTGAAAAAACGAATGAATTGATATGATAATGAAGGAAGAGAAATCTTTGAACGAACCACCATAAGGATTGAACAAGAGAGTAGCAAAGTCACAAATCACTGGTAAGAATTGGAAAACGAATGAAGATAGTTGAAGGAATTTAGATACATGAGAACGAATAGATCACGAGTTGATTAGAGGATATTTGAATGATGCACCGGTATGATTTGGAGAACAGAGCTGAAAGCTGGAATGAATAGTTCTGAGATGATGGGCTCCGGAGAGTCAAACTGAGAAGAGTCATGAATTGCTCCGGATGGGTGAAATGGATTCTCACAATCTAAAACAATTATGAGAGAATGGCATCAAGCTTGAACCACGAGTCTTGAAGAGAATGGAGCAAGATTGAGAGAAAAATCTTCTTCGGTCTTCAAAAATTCTAGAATGACGACGAGAACACCACCAAGAATCGTTGAGATACTCCGGGATGACGAATAGAAAGGTTGAGCCAACGGTGAAAGAATTTGAAAGATCTTGAAGAAGGACACATGTTTGATGATAATTCATTCTTACGTTATACTCTAAAAAGCTTTGAGAATAACTCCGGGAAAATAGAAGAGTCAGGTAAGATCCTGGGAAAAGACCTGTGGGTTAGGGCCCACTCAAAAGACACATCATTGAACGATTACTTGAAAAGAGAAATTGCACCAGTTGAATTAAATGGCTTGAATGAGATAACAACCTCGAGATATCTTGAACGGATTGAGAATGGAAACGCGAATCTCCTGAGATATCTTCAGCACTCCGGAACAAAAAGAATAGCGAGAGGTGAATGATTAGGGGTGCACCAGCATGAGAAGGCATTTGAAACGAGGAAAAAGGACAAAGCTTGGATTGAAACCACCGGAGAAGAAAGAGAACAGAGAAAAACGAACTTCAAGCTCCGTTAGGATCTTCATGAGAATCACCGGGTAAGAACCTTGACTGAAAAGAATGGAGAGACTTCACATCAATAAGATGGATACTTGATTCAGAAATCTAAGTCCTTGAAGAAAAATGGTGGGAGGGCGGGAAAACAAAGGCAACTTGGGATGGATGAAACAAACAACGTTGAGAAGACTGGAGTTGATCTTGCGGAATGATGAAATGATTGGATCCACTTGAAGAGGAGCACGTCGGTTGAAAAGGATTGACATGACAATCTCAATGATCAAGAAGGATTAGTATCCACATAGGAATATGAGAACACCACGAATCAACATTTGACTTCGAAGCAACTCGAATACCACAATGAAAACAAAACAAAACAAAGGATTGTCTTGCAAAATAAGCCGGAACAAACATATGATAGAGATTTCGTCCGAAGTTTTCATGGTGGGGCCCACACGGGCTCGATCATACAACACCATCATGTACAAGGCAGTGCACATGGCATACGAAGCGTTCCCGAGTCAGCATAGCCAAGGACTCTTTAAGACACAGCGAGACCACTGTAAAACCAACCGTGGATAGGCAGACCACTAGACGTCGAACCCCAATTTCATATCATGCATCTGTCGGAAAGATATCCTACGAGCTACTAGAATTCCCACTTATAAACTCCCGAAACTTTCTGGTTATGCAATCAGGTGTTGGGGATACAGGGGAAGCAAAATATCTCACCCAAAACTAACAAATCCTACATCCAGCTGTATCCATCCTTCAACACATAACCAAGAAACCTTCGGAAATCGTTTACCTCAACCTTCGAAAAGCATCCGTTATACGAGTTATGGCAATACTCCCGAACTCCCGCCCAGTACTGGGTGGCGTCGAGGTTATCTCACCAACAACTGCATAAAAGAGATTTTCGACGTCGGCGAAACTCAGGTATTCCAGAACTGCAACGATAAAATTGTGACAACAACACCTCGGAGCTCAACTCACCAGGACACTGCCACAACCCCTAAATGTTCGGAGGCACCAAGAACAATGTTCTCGTCACAAAACCATCGGAACGATTCCAAGATACCCGCGTGATCCTAAAATATTTTTTAGTGAAATTTGAGAAGAGAAGAGTCAAAACTCTACGTTGGGATGCCTCACCAGAGCGGGGTGGTCTTCTTTTATTTTGGTTCCGTAGTCGGACCATGTTTGTAATCTGGATGATGTAATGCTATATTAATGTATTGTGTGAAGTGGCGATTGTAAGCCAACTCTTTATACCTTTCTTATTCAGTACATGGGATGTGTAAAGATTACCCCTCTTGCGACATGCCTACAATGTGGTTATGCCTCTAAGTCATGCTCCGACACGTGGGAGATATAGCCGCATCGTGGGTGTTACAAGTACCCTTTACCAACTATATAGATGCATTAATTAAATAAGAGATATTGTGATATCCCAACAGATAAACATGTTCCAACAAGGAACAAACTCCAATCTTCACCTGCAACTAGCAACACTATAAGAGAGGCTGAGCAAAGCGGTAACATAGCCAAACAACGGTTTGCTAGGACAAGGTGGGTTAGAGGCTTGACATGGCAATATGGGAGGCATGATATAGCAAGTGGTAGGTATCGCAACATAGCAAAAGAGCGAGCAACTAGCAAGCAAAGATAGAAGTGATTTCGAGGGTATGGTCATCTTGCCTGCAAAGTTCTCCGAGAAGACAAAATCTTGAACCTCGTAAGCGTACTCAACGGGTCCTTGAACATGAACTCGTCTCCCGGATCTACCCAAAGCAAGAACACAAGCAAAGGGAACAACCATCAACCACGGTGCAATGCGCAAGCAACATGTTGCAAAACATGGCATGATATGCAGGATGTGATATGCAATGCATATGCGTGCTTCGGAAGGAAAAGATTGAACCATGCCTCAACTTGGCAAACCAAGAGTGCCGCTGGAAAGATGAGTTGATTTCAGTCAAAATTGATATAAAGATCACCGGAATCGGATGCACGGTTTGCAAATGGCAAGCAAAACAATAATGGCACTATTCTGCGATTAACAGCACGATGCCATCTAGAATGCAACAAGAAACTAAGCTACTGCACTCCAACATAGCAACAAAGCACATGGCAGTGATCTACTCAAGAGGCTTGACAAAAGATGAACACTGAGCTATGGCTAAATCCCACAAGAGAAGGTTCAAACAAGCATGGCAAAAGGGAAAAAGATATCAGCATCACAGACTTCGTAAAAATAACAACATGCCAGGAATTAACATCAGGAAGCAATGTTTAGAGCAAGATAACAACAAGCTATAGGAACCTATCATGGCAAAGCAAAGCATGGCATGAATCTAATCAAAGCATATAACAAAAGTCCCTTACTGACCATAAGCCAAAAGGATGAGAAGATATGATGGCACCCATGTAAACATAGCAAGTTTCGTTAATAGATTCAGACTTAGCAGAAAATTGGACATGGCATACACAGAATTATGAAGGCATGTTTGTGAGCTCTATGCACTCAACACAAGGCATTGCATGACAAATTAAGCATACTACCAGCAAGAAGACATGATCAAGAAGCTAACCATGGAAAGAACAATCTCATAGCATGCATGGATCAACTACAACAACCTTGGGAAAATTGAATAACATGTAAACAATCTGCGAGGAACATTTTATAGCAAAAGTAGAGCAAGATTGAGTCATGCTAGGGCATTCCATAAATGCAAACAAAGGCATAGATGGATAGACCATAACAATATCTCAAAATCATCCTTACTGAACATGCTCAAAAGAGGCATGGATCACTCTGTAGCAACATGAATACATGGCATAAAAATAACATCAGGGAAATGACTTAGAAGAATTCTAAGTCCCTGAAATCAGCAACATTACGAGAGCTACTTTGCATGTTTGTGCTAGTCACCACATTGATCACACAAATACATGGCATACACCCCTGTAAAGATGGCATGGCATATAAGAAAACACATGTAGATCTCAAGACCATATGCAACATACAATAATCATGGCAAAAATGACAAACGCTCATAAACTGATAAGAATCAGGAACTAACATTTTATAGCACTCTTGCAACAGTCATTAGGGCATCAAGATGGACTCAAACATGCATGGTGCAATGGAACAAAATGAAGAGGAAATCATGATGAACATTTCTATATATTGCACGCACAAAACGGAGCTACGGATGCGGATTTATGATGCGATGAACATGGCATAAAAATGTAAGGGAAAAGGACTTAGGCGAAAACAACCTCCAAATCTCCAGATCTAGGGTTTGTTGCACGCGGACCGAGGATGGACGGGTCTCGCCGGAGATGGTGCGGTAGACGGCAGGAGACACGGGGGGGGGGGCGCCGGCGAGGTCGGGCGTCGGATCTGGCAGGAGGAAGGCGCGGGGGCGGAGGCCGGCGCCGGCGGGAGGCGGCGCACGCGGGTGCAGGAGCGGTCAGCGGCGGTGGTCGGCGCCGGCGCGCGAGGAGCTGGGCGGCGGCGGCGGGCGCCGACGGCGGCGGTGGTCGGCGGCGCACGCGCGGACGACGAGGTCGAGCGGCGCGGGAGCCGGGGCGCTCGGACGCTGCGGCGGCGAGGTGTTCGGGCCCGGGCAGGCCTGCCGTGGGCTCGCGGGTCCGCGCGGCTGCGGGGAAGCCGGCGATGACAGGTGGCGGCGGGCGAGTGGAGGAGAGAGGCGGCGGAGCTGATGTGGCAAGCTCGGATTGGCCAGGGCGACGTGGAGGCTGGACATGTCCGGCGCGGACGAATTTGTCCGGCGGCGCGAGGTGGATGAAGGTTAGGGTTTCATCCGCAAAAATTCGGAGGGAGACACACACACACACACACACACATATATATATAGGTAGAGGGAGCTAGGAGAGTCCAAATGGAGTGTGGTTTTCAGCCACGCGATCGTGATCGAACGACCGGGAGGATGGAGGAGGTTTGTATGGGTTATTGGGCCACTTTGGAGGGGTGTTGGGCTGCAACACACACGAGGCCTTTACGGTTCCTCGGTTAACCGTTGGAGTATCAAACGAACTCCAAATGGCACGAAACTTGACAGGCGGTCTATCGGTAGTATACCAAGGCCGCTTGGCAAATCTCGGTCCAATGTGAGAACTTTGAACACCCACACACGGAAAGAGGCAAAAGGGGGCGCCGGAGGACGTAGGAGCGCCGGGTTGCAAAACGAACAACGGGAAAAATGCTCGGATGCATGAGACGAACATGTATGAAAATGTGATGCACATGATGACATGATACGAAATGCATGACACGCAAGCAAATGACAAGGCAACAACAACGTATAACTGGAGGACACCTGGCGCAACGGTCTTGGGGTGTTACACCATCCATTTGCCCTATGCTCCGGACATGGTCTGAGTGCTTTCTTGAGGCAGAAAAGATGAGAACTTAGGCGCTGGAGCTCGAGAGTGGGTAGGCAGAAAGAGAGAAGGCGTGGGTGAAAGATGTGAATTCTTATCTCATTATAAAGGCAGTGAATATCAAGCGCCTCCCCACTCGCCATAAAACTAGCCTATTCCCCAGGGGCCGTGCTGGTGGCACAGTTGGATTACCCATACCCTTATTGATGAGAATCCCACAATATGGGGACACGCTCTCTGCTTTGACAAGACGTGCCAATAAAACCGCATCTCGAAATATGGAGCGGCAGGCCAAAAAATGGTTCGAAATAATAACCAGGCAGGGACGTGATATCACGTTACCAAAAAGTTGTCAGCAGTTTGGACTCGTGAAATATTATACTCTCTGCGGTGGTGTGCGGTACTTGTTTTACAGATCCAGACACGTTCGTTGTGTTCGAAGACTGTGTTGCAGTATTTGGAGGAGGAACCCACCTTGCAATGCCGAAGACAATCTATGCGCCGGACACCTCGTCATTGAAGCCTGGTTCAGGGGCTACTGAGGGAGTTCTGGACTAAGGGGTCCTCGGGCGTCCGGCCTGTTGGACATGGGCCGGACTGATGGGCTATGAAGATACAAGACCAAAGACTCTCACCCGTGTCCGGATGGGACTCTCCTTGGCGTGTATGGCAAGTTTGGCGTTCAGATATGAAGATTCCTTTCTTTGTAACCGACTTTGTATAACCCTAGTCCCCTCCGGTGTCTATATAAACCGGAGGATTTAGTCCGTAGAGGCAGAGACAATCATAATTACATAGGCTAGACTTCTAGGGTTTTAGCCATTACGATATCGAGGTAGATCAACTCTTATAATACTCATATTCATCAAGATCAATCAAGCAGGAAGTAGGGTATTACCTCCATAGAGAGGGACCGAACCTGGGTAAACATTGTGTCCCCTGTCTCATGTTACCATCGACCCTAGACACACAGTTCGGGACCCCCTACCCGAGATCCGCCAGTTTTGACGCCTACACCAGGAGTACCAACTATACCATGCTCCATTAAAAGAAACTATGTTAAAACTTCTTTATGTGATCTTGGAGCCGGTGTTAGTGTTATGCCTTTCTCTATGTATCGTAGACTTGAATTGAATAAGTTGACACCTACTGAAATTTCTTTGCTAATGGCTGATAAATCATCTGCTATACCCATCGGTATTTGTGAGGATGTGCCTATTGTGGTTGCAAACATTACTATCTTAACAGACTTTGTTATTCTTGATATTCTCGAGGACGAAAATATGTTGATCATCCTTGGTAGACCCTTTTTGAATACTATAGGGGCTGTTATTGATTGCAACAAAGGCGATGTCACTTTTCATGTTAATGGTAATGAGCATACGGTACACTTTCCGAAGAAACAACCTCAAGTTCACAGTATCAATTCTATTGGAAAATTTTAACTATTGCTATTGGAGGTTTTGAATTCCCTCTTCCTAATGTCAAAAAGAAATATGATATTCTTATTGTTGGGGAAATACACATCCCTGTTGAGGTAACCTAGTGTTATTCGAAAGTTCCCAGGTTTCATGTTATTTGGAAGAAGTTTGTTAATAAGACCTGATCAACCATGTTAATGGATTCCTTTTGATGATCATGAGATGGATGAATTTAAAAGGCACAACTCTATGTACCTATCTTTTACTTTCTGATATTTACATTAAATAAAGCAAAAATATCATTTTGTGCCTGTTTTCTAAATTATCCATGCAATAAAAAATGTTCCGAAAATAAAAGTTCTCCAAATGCCCTGAAAATCACTATGATTTTTATAGTATATTTGAGAATATTTGGCACTGAACACACACCAGGAGGCCTCACCAGCTGACCACAAGGGTGGAGGGCGCGCCCTACCCCCTGGGCGTGCCCCTGTCCTTGTGGGCCCCACGTGGCCCCCTCCACTTATTCCAGCACCCATCCTCTCCTTCCTCCAGAAAAATCACTCCATAGCTCAAACTCATGTTCTTGCTCATTTTGCTGCCATTTTTTATCTCCTTGCTCAAAGCTCCATTCACAAAACTGCTTTGGGGGATTGTTCTTCGGTATGTGACTCCTCTAATGGTCCAATTAGTTTTTGTTCTAGTTCTTTATTTATTGTAATTTTTTGCTACTTTGGTGACCCTGTTCTTGAGCTTGCATGACAAATTTATATGGCCCAAAGTAGTTTTGATGCATGACATAGCCTCTAGGCACTTGTATGTGTGGTTGCTATCAATTTTGTTGAGTTTGGTTCACTTTTATTTTGAGTTACTAAAATTTTTAGAAATTTTCAGAGGAAGAAAATGATGAGAAGATTGTCCCCGAGCCGGGGTTCGAAGGAAAAGTAAAATGAGGAGAAGGAGAAGCCCAAGTATAATCTTCCTCGTGCCGCGAAGATTCGCCGTGTGAAGGGCCATGTGATGTATTCTAGCAGACGGCCAGAATTTATGATGATTTCTATTATTTGGCTGAGAATGCAGGCATCACCGACCTCCTCCTCGACTAGTGTGATCAGTATCTCCTACTCACAACACTTTCATGCTAGGAGATCACCACCCATGGTAGACTTTTACTTATATGATGAGTACAAGGAAATGACGCTTTATGACTTTTGTGAGGTTTGTAAATTACCTTATGAGGGTAGCATTGAGGAACCACGTCCTAATGATGTGGAAGATTTTATTAATGAAGTCACCGTAGGGGAAAGGAGAATGGTGTCGGAGGCGCGAGTGCCTAGTTTACATTTTCATTGGTCGTGGGAGAGCGGAGGCCTTAGTGCCCCTGACCTTGCCATTTTGCGCCAAGCTTTACTTCGTGATAGAACTTTTAGCTTAGGCGCTATGGTTGCTAAATGGTTGAGTCTCAACCATACAAAGGGTCCTATTTTCGGAGGCATCTTTGCCTCCCACCTTGCTAGACGCTTCGAGATACCCATTAGGCATTATGAAAAAGAGGAGAAACTGCTACCCACTATATATTTGGATTATGACAACATGGTAGCACATAAGTTTATTCACCATGATGAGGAAAAGAGACTCATTTATAACTTGATATTTAGCGAGGATACTTGTCAGATTATTACCTTGCCTGCACCTACTTTGTTCAATATTCATCCATGTAGGTACTTCGTTTTGACCGCGGACATTCATGCATACTGGGAGGGGACGCGATCCCTAGTTCCTGAGCCAGAGCCATCACTGACGATGACATGTACCTAGGGTAGGGTAATGGGCCTGACCTAGACACCCTTCCCAAGGACACTACCCAAAGATCAGCATCATTCAAAGCATAGTAATTTCCACCAACTGGAATCACCTCAGAGTGCAACCCACTCAACCAACAACTCCACTCAGATAACCCAATTCCATTCGACCAATATACCATCACTCGACCATACAATAAACCACTCGGAGTACAGAAGATCTAAAGTCACTCAGGAAGGCAACGGTCAGGCGTTCACTTCGTAGTGTTAATGATCATTTATATGACTTTATTGCTGGCGTTACTAGTAACACCTCACCTTTATGTACATTGAACTCCTTGTAGCGTGGGCTGGTTGGGGTCCTGGCGCACTCTATATAAGCCACCCCCACCACCGAGACAAGGGTTCGCACCCCCTATAATTTCATGCATAATCCAGTCGGCCGCCTCAGGGCACCGCGATGTAGGGCTGTTACTTCCTCCGTGAAGGGCCTGAACTCGTAAATCTTGCGTGCACAACCTCATCGTAGCTAGGATCTTGCCTCCTCTTATGTAGCCCCTAATCTATTGTCAGACTTAGAACCATGACAGTTGGCGCCCACTATGGGGCCAGTGTCTTAGTGACTTCCGATGAGGTTGTGATTTTTCCGATTCCCATCACCATGGTTTCTGGCGGAGGTTTGGCTGAGGGCCGCGAGATCCGTCTCGGCGCGCTCGTTTTCATCGCCGACGACTCCACCTGGCTTCAAGAAGCTCCCCTCGACGTCGAGCCGCTCCCCATCCGCGGAGCGACCCACTTTCGGGCGTGCGCCCGCGGCGTCCTTCTGCGGCAGCCGTCAACCCAGTATCGGTCGGTTCCCACAACGTCTTCTCTCTTTGCCGCTCGATGCCACAAGTGATCTGGTCGATCGTGGCTTCAATGGTGGATCAAGCATGCGGTGGCTCGCCGGTCGGCCACCCCTCAAGTCGCAGAAATCGAGCCCGACGAATCTCTCTACGGGCTGTTCGACCTGTCGACTGGCTCTGTCGAGACCCTGTCCGAGTGTGACAGCAGCGACCCCGCGGCAGAAGTCCTGATGGTCGACACGCCGCGTAGCCTGCCTGATTTCCACCGTAGTGATGGAGGCGATGGCGGCGGTGACCCATCACACGTTCACGAAGAATATCGTCATCAAGCCCTTACTTCACAACAGCGAGAGGAGCTGCATCGTCGCAATACGGAGGCACTCCACACTCCCATCATCGAGGTAACCTCCGAGGCTCGGGCCTTGGAGACCGCGCGCCTGGACACTTTGGCTGAGCGCGCATGACTAGAGAATCTCCAGCGTTCACTCGACGACCGCGCCCGACAGCTGGTCCCTGAATCCAGTCGACAACAGCCGCAATTGTTTCCCCCCGAGCATCAGGTATACTGTACCCCAATTCAGAATCTTACTGTTGTAGCCCGCGTAGTAGAGTCAATCCAACCATCCCAATCAGAGGCTGGAAGAGGTTTGATGCAGATTAGTGCGCTGCTCTATGCAGCGGGAGAGCAGAACACAATAGTTTCCCAGTCAAGAAATAGGATCCATAGCAGATCTGTGGTTGCGGACACTGTCCAGTCGGCTCACAGCCAAGATTGCCTCCATGGCGTGAGGACTCACGGACCGTGGACACCGTCAAGAGCAGTTCATGGGCCGGAATTACGAGCAACATGATCATCGGGTCGGCCATGAGGACCGCCGTCGAGTGTCAACGCCCCCTCCGTGGGGCGGGTCGTATGCACCACGACGACCCGACGACAGGCATCTGTATGGTGACGAGCGAAGACATCCAGTCGACCCCAGAGAACCTGGATTTGATGCAAGATCAATTTTGGTACAAGGTCTGGTCAACTGGAACAGAGCTCACAGAGAAGGACAAGACAGAGATCAACTAGCGAGCAGTCGAGTGCATGTATCAAGGCCTGAGTTTTTCAGCCGTGCCATCAGAGCCGCAGAGATCCCTCCCAACTTTAGGTTGGCGACTGGCGTAAGTAAGTTTACCGGTGAATCCAAACCTGACACTTGGCTAGAGGATTACCGAGTGGCTATGCAGATTGGCGGCGGTAATGATGAGGTAGCCATGAAACACCTTCCTTTGATGTTGGAAAGGTCGGCCAGAGCTTGGTTGAATCAGTTGGCTCCCGACAGCATATTCAGTTGGGAAGAGTTGGCCTGAGTGTTTGTCAGAACCTTTGAAGGCACTTGCAAGCAGCCTGCAGGATTGACATAATTGCAACATTGTGTTCAGAAGCTGAATGAGACGCTGAGAGATTACATCCAGAGGTGGACCACTTTGCATCACACAGTGGAAAACATGTCACCACACCAAGCAGTCCGCACCTTCAAGGAGGGCGTTCGGTACCGAGAGCTGAAGCTGAAATTCAGTCAGACATGAGATATGACTCTGACCCGAATGATGGAAATAGCCACTCGGTACGCCAATGGTGGAGAAGAAGAACGACTGCGCAGCGGCAAGAGCAAACTAGTCGCCCATGAAGCCGAGGGAGGTAATTCCAATCGGAAATAGAAGCGCAAGGCCGAACCCGCCGCTCCTGGTGAAGCTGCAGCAGTGACTCAGGGAAAATTCAAGGGAAAACCAAAAGGACCATGGGTCCCCAAAAAGGTGAAGGATTCAACAGGGAATGATGTGTTGGATCTACCGTGTCATATACACACCAAAGTGGATTAAGAAGGAAACCTGATTTATCCCAAGCATACCACTCAACAATGTCGACTTCTTGTTCAACAATTCCGAGAGGGTCAGTCCAAAGAGAAAGAGAAAGAGTCTGATAAGGATGAAGACAAAGAGGAAGATGATGGTTTCCCCAACATCAATGCCACTTTGATGACTTTCGCTGATGTTGAGAGCAAAAGTCGATTGAAAGTCATTAACAGTGAAGTGAACATGGTTGCTCCGGCAATGCCAACATATTTGAAGTTGTCAAAGACTCCTATTACATTCGACCAGTCAGATCATCCGGAACGTGTTGCTACCCCAGGGCGACAACTGTTAGTGGCCGACCCGGTCATCGGAGGCACCCGATTGACCAAGGTCCTCATGGATGGTGGAAGTGGTTTGAACATTCTGTATGCTGAGACCCTCCGAGATATGGGCATCCCGATGTCCAAGCTCAGTGAAAGCAATATGCGCTTCCACGGTGTCATCCCTGGGAAAAAAGCTGATTCACTCGGCCAGATCACTCTTGACGTGGTTTTCAGCGTTAGAAGAACTATCGCAGGGAAAAGTTGACATTTGAAATTGTGGATTTTCATAGTGGTTATCATGCTATTTTCGGCAGACCTCCGTATGCTCGCTTCACGGCCCGACCATGTTATGTATACCTCAAGCTGAAGATGCCTGGGCCCAAAAGCGTGATTACAATCACTGGGAATCGGCAGAGAGCAGAGGAATGTTTCCAGAAAGGCTCAAATATTGCCGATGAACAGATGGCAGCAGTAGAAATGCAAGAGTACCAGAAGAACGCAGATCCGAGTGATTTGTTGTGTGCCAAGAAGCCCGCTTCAGAATCTTCATTTCAGTCATCCGATGAAACGAAACAAGTTCATGTACGCCCGACCGATCCCAATGCTGCTCCGACTCATATTTCAACAACACTCGACAGCAAATAGGAAGAAGTGCTCATCCAGTTCCTCCGTGAGAACTGGGACATCTTTGCATGGAAACCTTCTGACATGCCAGGTGTACCCAGGGGACTGGCTGAGCACCGTTTGCGAGTCGACTCGATAGCAAAACCTGTCAAAGAGCATCACCGTCGGTACACCATGGTGAAGAGGAAAGCAATTGGTGAGGAGGTGGCTCGGCTTTTGGCAGTTGAGTTCATCCGCGAGATATACCACTCTGAGTGGCTTGCCAACGTTGTCATGGTCCCCAAAAAGGACGATTCACTTCGCATGTGCATCGACTTCAAACATAACAATCGACCCTGCCCGAAAGATCATTTCCCTCTGCCCCACATTGATCAAATTGTTAACTCGACCGCGGGATGTGAGCGTTTTTCCTTTCTAGACGCTTATTCCGGGTACTATCAGATCCGACTGTATGGTCCTGATGAAATAAAAACAACTTTTATCACCCCATTCGGGTGCTTTTGCTATGTTACCATGCCCTTTGGTGTCAAGAATGCTGGTGCCACATTCATGCGCATGATCCAGAAGTGTCTGCTCACTCAAATAAGTAGGAATGTGGAAGCATATATGGATGACATCGTGGTTAAGCCACGTAAAGGTTCCGACCTACTGACTGACCTTGTTGAAACCTTTGCCAATCTGAGAAGGTATGATATCAAGCTTAATCCATCAAAGTGCACATTCGGAGTCCCCGGAGGGAAGTTACTCGGTTTTCTCATTTCCGAATGAGGGGTCGATGAAAACCCAGAAAAAGTTGGTGCGATTCTCCGAATGAAACGCCCTGTGCGTGTGCATGATGTCCAGAAGCTTATCGGTTGCCTTGCCGCATTGAGCCGATCCATTTCGCGTCTCGGTGAAAAGGCATTGCCTCTTTACCGACTGATGAAGAAGTATGACAAGTTCGAGTGGACTCCTGAAGCTGACGCAGCGTTTGCAGAGCTCAAAACCCTGCTTTCCACCCAGCCGGTGCTTGCTCCTCCAATCAGTAAGCTTTATATCGCAACCATTGGACAAGTTGTCAGTACGGTGCTCACGGTCGAGCGGGAAGAAGAAGGTAAAGCCTTCAAAGTTCAGCGCCTAGTGTATTATATTTCTGAAGTATTAACCCCGTCCAAGCAGAGATACCCTCATTGTCAGAAGTTGCTTTATGGGATTTATCCGACGACAAAGAAAGTTGCACATTACTTCTCAGGTCACTCGGTTTCAGTTGTCAGTGATGCTCCATTATCAGAAATTCTGAACAATAGAGATTCCACTGGTCGAGTGGTGAAGTGGGTGATTGAACTCCTTCCGATAGATATCAAGTTTGAGGCAAAGAAAGCAATCAAGTCCCAAGCAATAGCATATTTCCTTGCCGAGTGGAGTGAGCAACAACAACCGACTCAAATTCATTCGGAACATTGGACTGTGTTCTTTGATGGGTCCAAGATGCTGAATGGTTCTGGTGCTGGGGTGGTCCTGGTATCCCCATGAGGCGACAAACTCAGTTATGTTCTCCAAATTCACTTTGATTCCTCCAAAAATGAGGCTGAATATGAGGCACTTCTGTACGGGTTGCGTATGGCCATTTCACTCGGCGTCCGTCGCCTGATAGTTTACGTCGACTCAGATTTGGTGGTCAATCAAGTGATGATGGAATGGGATATCAAGAGCCTAGCTATGACTGGCTATTGCAATGAAGTGATGAAGTTGGAAAAGAAGTTCGAGGGGCTAGAGCTCCACCACCGAGTCAAGAATCATGCAGCTGATGATTTGTCGAAGATAGGCTCCAAGCACGAGTCTATTCCTAGCAATGTGTTTTTGGAACATCTCCACACTCTGTCAGTTCAAGAGGATCCTTTCATGGAAGAGCCCCCGCAACCGAAAAGTTCCACTGACTCGACTGAGGTTGAAATTCCAGCCGTGGTCGACCTGATCATGAAGGTTTTGGTTATCATCCTAGATTGTACGGTGCCATATGTTGTATACATTCTCAAAAAAGAACTTCCAGAGGATGAGGATGAGGCCCGTCAGATCGTTTGTCGATCCAAAGCCATCACTGTGATAGGTGGTCGACTGTTCAGAGAAAGTGTGACTGGAGTTGCTCAACGATGCATTACCCTAGAGGAAGGTCGAATGATTCTCAATGATATCCACTCAGGGACCTGTGGTCACCATGCGTCCTCTCAGACAATCATGGCCAAATCATACCGAGCAGGTTTTTACTGGCCATGTGCGAATGAAATGGCAAAAGAAATAGTCGACAAGTGTGAGGGCTGCCAGTTCTACTCCAACATGTCTCACAAGCCCGCTTCAGTCTTGAAGACCATTCCACTCGTCTGGCCATTCGCTGTTTGGGGTTGGATATGGTTGGACCCCTAAGGACTGGCAGAAGTGATTTCACTCATTTTCTTGTAGCAGTCGACAAGTTCACTAAGTGGATCGAAGCCAAGCCTATCAAGAATCTCAACTCAGACACTGCCATCTGTTTTATCAGAGAGTTGACATTAAGATATGGAGTCACTCACAGTATTATCATGGATAATGGATCCAACTTCGATTCTGATGAGTTCAGAGCATTCTGCGCTTCCCAGGGTACTCGGGTCGACTACGCGCCTGTCGCGCATCCGCTGCCGAATGGACAGGAAGATAGAGCAAATGGTTTGATCCTCCAAGGGCTGAAACCCCGGTTAATGCGTGACCTCAAGCATGCAAGAGGCGCTTGGGTAGATGAATTGCTTTCCGTCCTTTCGGGATTGAGAACAATGCCAAATCGGTCGACTGGCCGGACTCCCTTCTTCATGGTCTATGGGGTTGAAGGCGTGCTGTCAAGCGACTTGCTTCATAACGCGCCCCGAGTAAAACTTTTCTTAGAAGCTGAAGCAGAGAAAACTCGGCAATATGTTGTTAACCTCCTAGAAGAAGAGAGAGAGAGATGGCTTTGATCTGATCGACCATTTATAAGCAAGACCTTCGTCGATTCCATGCCAGAAACATGAGAGGTCGAACATTTCAAGAAGGAGACCTGGTTCTCTGAGTGGATCAGCAACGACCTCACAAGCTTGCTCCTGCTTGGGAAGGTCCCTCATCGTAACCAAGGTGCTCCACAATGCAGCTTATCACCTTTATAATGTGGAACACAAGAAAGACGAGCCACGCACTTGGAACGCGGATCTGCTCTGCCCTTTTAACACTTAAGCACTCGTGTTGGCGAGTTGTAATAAGAATCGTTCATTTTGCTTATCAAAAACAAGATTTTTATGGTGCCTTAATGATTGCTATCCTGTCAAGTTGTGTGTTCAAAATCCCCCAGTGGGTGGCTTAGCCGCGAGCCTGATTTGCCTAAGTTTAAAAGATCCTACCGAGTGCAGAGCAATCCTCCCACTCAGGGCTTAGCTGTAGTCCCATACTCACCTAAGTTTAAAAAATCCTACCGAGTGGAGAGCAATCCTCCCACTCAGGGGCTTAGCTGCAGTCCCGTACTCGCCTAAGTTTAAAAAATCCTACCGAGTGGAGAGTAATCCTCCCACTTAGGGGCTTAGCTGCAGTCCGTACTCGCCTAAGTTTAAAAAATCCTACCGAGTGGAGAGAAATCCTCCCACTCAGGGGCTTAGCTGCAGTCCCGTACTCGCCTAAGTTTAAAAAATCCTATCGAGTGGAGAGTAATCCTCCCACTTAGGGGCTTAGCTGCAGTCCGTACTCGCCTAAGTTTAAAAAATCCTACCGAGTGGAGAGAAATCCTCCCACTCAGGGGCTTAGCTGCAGTCCCGTACTCGCCTAAGTTTAAAAAATCCTATCGAGTGGAGAGCAATCCTCCCACTCAGGGGCTTAGCTGCAGTCCCGTACTCGCCTAAGTTTAAAAAATCCTACCGAGTGGAGAGCAACCCTCCCACTCGGAGGTTTAGCTGCAGTCTCACACTCGCCTAAGCTAAAAACCATTCCGATCCGCAAGGACGACGAGGTGCAGGTCATGCTCAGCACCTGGTGCCCTTGCCCATGACCCACTTGATGGAGCTGCGACACAAGTATAACGTCCGCTCCATTCCGATCTACAATGACGACGAGGTCCAGATCGTGCTCAGCACCTGGTGCCCTGGTCCATGACCCACTCGACGGAGCTACGCCACAAGTACAACGTCTGCTCCATTCCGTTCAGCAAGGATGACGAAGTGCTGACCGTGGACGGCATCAAGTGCCCTTGTGCATGATCCACTCGACAGAGCTGCATCACAGAGTCAGTGACATTCTAGACTGACGAATCAAGTTGCACTTAGAGGCAGATATATTCAAAGAAAAACAAAGTTCAGATAAATCTCGCAAAGTTCAGAACCGCAGATAAAAGTGCTCGGGTATCCGCCCAGAAGGAGTTTTAACGGTTTCAGAATCACTCGGCATTCCAAGGCAAATTGAATTAAGACTTAAAGTTTGTTCACTCCTCTGGGGGAGGACTGGCTGGCTCGACAAACTCGTCCAAGTCGACTCCGTCTACAATGCGAGTGGCCGCTTCAATGAAGGTCTCCATGAAGGACTGAAACTGGCGATGTTTGGTGTTGGCGACTTTGAGCGCTGCCAACTTCTCTTCCTTGGCCTCCTTGTAGTGGACACGGACCCGGCACAGAGACACATCAGCACCACATTGGGCGGAAGACTTCTTCCAATCCTGCACTCGGCCGGGAACTTCGTTGAGTCGAGTCATCAGAGACTCGAGGTCATTCTGGAAGCTCTCCTTCGGCCAGAGCACCGTGTTGACTCAAGAAACCGCCACCTTCAGTCGAGCTAGATAATCCACGACACTGGCGGGAGGAGATTCCAGTCGGAGCACGTTCATGGCGGCTTCGTCCTGTATGGGAGATTTGATGGGATCCAAGTTCGTCTCGATCCGTCCAGTCTCTTCTTCAAAGTTCTGGCAAAACTCTACACAGCAAAATGATGAGTCAAAGAACCGACTGGGAAACCAATAATAGGTTAAGAAAAACTAGTCGACCAAGAGGAAATACCTTCAAGCATGAGGAATAACTTCTTGGTGAGTCCCCCAGATAAGCCTCCAGGTCATTTCTCTTCTGAGAGAGATCTTCAATCTTGTCATTCAAGGCTACTTTGTCCTTCTTCAGACGGGTCACTTCTTTGTTAGCTTCGGCAAGAGCAGTCTTCAGCTTGGCGTTGTCTTCCTCTAACGCCCCGACTGAAGCCAGCTTCTTATCGGCGAGTGTTGTTTTCTCCTGAGCCTCCTTCTGCGCTGTGGCAAGATCAAGGTCCTTCTGTGCCAAAGCCTGCCTCATTCTCTCTCTCTCTATATATATATAGTGTTACTATTCACCACCGAGGGTGCAGAATAAGTTATTCTTCATCTGAGGTAATTTTACGATCGCTTTCTAAATAAATAATGTTTAGAATATAAATAGTTACATGCATATTGATTCAATATGTAAAATTTGCTATAAAAATAAAAATATAGGTTATAAGACCAGAAAAATCACATTTTATGTATGTTTTACGCTATGTTTTTACATTCATAATTTTACGTAACATAAAATATTTTTTACGGCGAGTACATATTTTCTTACATTCTCTTTTTATGTATGAAATAAGACAAAATTTACGAAACGTAAAAATACGGTGCATTAATGTCAAAATAGAGAGGGGTGAAAAATAACTATTCCTACGGTCTATTCTAACAACACCCCCCTTAGAGCATCTCCAACAGCCGCGCCAAAAGACGCACGCGCGCGGTAAATTGGCTTTATAGCGCGCGCGGGACGTTTACGCGCGCTCCAGCGGTGCCGCGAAACTAGCGCGGGGGGGAAAAGGCGGCCGCTCGCGCGCTACATTTGGCGCGCCGCGTCCGGCGCGCCTATAAATTGCAGCGCCTCCGCCGCTCTCTCCATCGCCCTTTGCCGCTCTCTCCGTCTCTCCATCGCCCCCTGCCGCGCTCTGCCGCCGACACGCCACCACCGCGCCACGATGCCGCCTCGGCGCCGGGGAGGTACGGTCTACCGCGGCGTCCGCGTGCGTCCGTTCGGCACCTACTCCGCCGAGATTCGGTCGGGCGGCTGCATGCGGCTCCGTCTCAGAACTTTCGACACCGCCCAGGAGGGCGCCGGCGCGTACGACGCTGTGGCGTGGCGCCTCCCGAGGTCCTGTCAGGACATGAACTTCGCCGACATGGCGACGCGGGAGCACGCACAGGAGTTGGTTCCTTTCCCGCGGCTTCTCATTGACGAGGATCATCGCAAGCACTGGAGGCGGGAGCATCGTCTCAGGCTGGCCGAGTTGGACGAGCAAGCCATGGCACTGTGGAGTCATCGCTTCCCGGAAGACAGCAACGAGGAACAATTCTTCGCCCAGAGGAGGGCGAGGAGGGTGAAGAGGAGAGAGGAGCGAGCCGACTATCGCGAGGACAAGCGAACGCGGAAGGCGATCGCTAAATACAACCAAGCGCTAGGAGATGCGTCCTCCTGGAACACTGGCGACGAGCGGTTCCTTGACGCCTATGCTCCGACGTGGGAGGAGGACATCACCGTGACAGAGTCCGAGTCGGACGAGTAGTAGTAGGAGAACTATCTACGAAACCAAATATGTATTAGAAAAAACTGAAATATAGCGCGCCTTCTGGAACGGCATGGACGCGCTTTAATTTGCGGCGGCCGCTGGAACCAGCGCACCGCTGCGCGCAAAAGCTGGCTAACCCGATGATGTATCGCGACTTTTAGCGCACGGCGCGTTGCGCGGCTGTTGGAGATGCTCTTAAGACCTTATTCTACCATCAAAACATCTTATTCTGCCAACACCACACACGAACGCCACCACCCCTCCCCTCCCCACCTTCTACCGCGAGAGCGGCCTGGAGTGCCACCGGCCCTCCCCTCCCTGCCTTCTATCGCGGAAGCGGCCTAGAGCGCCGCCGCCCCTCCCCTCCCCACCCACCCTTCCCCAGCCCCGCCGACCACCACTACCACTGCGGCGGCCTACTCCACCACCACCTGTCTCCCCACCTTCTTTCTACCTCACCCCGCCTTCCCCCACCCCAAACGCCGGATCCCGCCTTGGTGGTTGCCGGATTCACGCCAGATCCGTCGCTCCTCTTCAGTCCAACCCACACGCGCGGGCTCCAGGAGGGCCGGTCCCAGTGCAGGGCTTCCGATTTGACACCAGCGAGGTCCAGCTCATGGGTGGTGCTTTGCGAGCAAGGCCACGACGGGATGCGCCGTTCCCCCTACCCAGGGCGCCACTGGCTCTGCCACGCAGCTCAAGGAGGCCCATGTTAGGAGTAAACCATGGGTCGATGTGTATCAGTTGGCGCATCGTCGTTGTGCTCGCCGAGACTCGACGCATGTAGTTGGGCAGCCGGACGTGCAGCAATCTTTGGGGCGTGTAGAGGCCCGGTCTTGTGGCCGTTGAGAGGCTGCGCAGGTCTTGAGAAGCCATGCATGTAACCAGCGGTAGTTTGTTAATGCCTGTGCGTGTGCATGCATAGTTGGTTAGCCAGGCCCTGGGTTAGTGGTCGGTATGGCATTCTAGTTAGTTAGTGCGTGGGTGGCCCTGATGTGTGGCCGTGTGCTATATAAGCAGCTAGTAGACGCCGTGAGGGAACCAGGGATTTGCCGAGCATGTAGTCTATCAATACAAAGAAAAAGATTGGGGCGTTCGTGCGTCCACGACGGCGTTCGTGAGCCGGCCGGGAAAATGTCTTCGTGTCCACTGTGTCTTCTTTCTCCTACCTTAGTCCGTGAATGAGCTGAGAAAGAGAGAGAGCAGCCAGGCGTGGCAACAACAATTGGTATCATGAGCTTGGTGTCTTGGGCGTACTTGCGTGCCGGAAGCATGGCGGCGATAACGGCGCTCGCCGGCGGCTACGCGATGGAGGTTCGGGCCATGTGTCGGCCCATGGAGGTGGGCGGCGCTGTGGCTGTCATGGCGCGTGGCGGAGGCGGCGGGCGGTGACGTCGTACGTGCGGCGACTGCGGAGGCCGCCGAGGAGCTGCGTGGTGGCGCAGCACGGCGTGGCGGCATGGAGGCACGACATGGCGGCATGGAGGCCGTGGCGGTGCAGGGCAATAAGCCGCGGCGGCGAGCTAGGCGCGACCGGTGCATGTTATGGGTGTGCACCGGTGCATGTTATGGGTGTGCACCGGACGTGTCGGACGCGTCGGGACCGCGGGCGCGCGTACGAGCGTGCGGTTGACGTTGGGAGGAGGCGTATGTCGCCCTTGTGCTCGAGTCCGTGCTCGAGTTTGGCTATATTCTTCTGGCGTTTGTCGCTGGCGGCTGCCATGACGGACACGGAGGCGACACACGGTGAGCGTCTGGTGCGGTCGGACTCGTCGGGCGCGTCGGGTGCGCGCGGGACGTGCGGCACGCACTGGTGCGGTCGAACTCGTTGGGCGCGACGGGTGCGCGCGGGATGAGCGGGACACACTGGCGCGATCGGGCTCGTCGGGTGCGTCGGCGGCGCGCGGTGACTACGCGACGAGTGCGCGGATGTGGAGGCCTCGGCGGCACGGCTGCAGCGTGCGTTGAGCACGGTGATGACCAGCGTCAATGCGCCAGGTCGAGTCCGTTGCTGTGACGACAAGGATGGAAGCTGCAACAACTCTGGCGACGGCGACGACGAACCAAGTCGTGGTTTAAGGGGTGTATGTTAGGAGTAAATCATGGGTCGATGTGATGACTGATGTATCAGTTGGCGCATCGTCGTTGTGCTCCCCGAGACTCCACGCATGTAGTTGGGCAGCCAAACGTGCAGCAATCTTTAGGGCGTGTAGAGGCCCGGTCTTGCGGCCGTTGAGAGGCTGCGCAGGTCTTGAGAAGCCATGCATGTAACTAGCCCAGCGGTAGTTTGTTAATGCCTGTGCGTGTGCATGCATAGTTGGTTAGCCAGGCCCTGGGTTAGTGGTCCGTATGGCATTCTAGTTAGTTAGTGCGTGGGTGGCCCTGATGTGTGGTCGTGTGCTATATAAGCAGCTAGTAGACGCCGTGAGGTAACCAGGGAGTTGCCGAGCATGTGGTCTGTCAATACAAAGAAAAAGATTGGGGTGTTCGTGCGCCCACGGTGGCGTTCGTGCGCCGGCCGGAAAAATTTCTTCGTGTCCACAATGTCTTCTTTCTCCTACCTTAGTCCGTGAATGAGCTGAGAGAGAGAGAGCAGCCAGGCGTGGTAACAACAGGCCAGATCCGCCCGCAACGGGTGCTCGCTGACAGACCCTCGACCAGGCACCTGCCCCGGGCCTTGTCCTGCTGTGGATCAGCTCCACCGCCATGGCCATGGTGGGAAGTTTGTTCCAGAGCGGCACCCACACCTCCTGATGCCGCATCTTCTTCTACCCCCTAGTCTAGCACAGGTAGGCTCGGGGGTGTCCCACTCTTCGGCCACGACCGGGAGCTCGCCTCCACTCCTGCACGTGGATGCTGTCGACCACGCCGTAGCCCCACATCCATGGGTTCGGCCATCATGGACGATATTCGGTGGAGGCACGACCCCCACATCCAAAAAAGGCAACAACAGGGTCCGCTGGCTTCACCCCCACCCTTGCGCGCGACGACGACCCGAGGATAAAGACGCCGGCAGCATGGCATGCAGTTCGTTGCGTCTTAGCGTGTAGCTCATCGCGGCTCAGATCGCAGGTCGGTATGCCACTCGTCGGTGATTTTTTGCAGCTCGCTGAATTTCCTTTTGTAGTTCACTATCAGATCCATGGTGCTGGTCGTGCCTTCTCATGCTGCTCCGTGTGAGGCCAGGACGAGCTCTACCGCGCTAGGAACCAGGGTGTGGCGTGACACCAGCGATTATGTTCTCTAATTCCCCTACAGAAGAAGCTGCGGTGCGAGTTTAGGCATAATCTTGTTGCTTTCCCCTGGGTCTGCAGTCCACTGGCGAAACACAGATAGGTTCCTGCAACGCAGTTTGTTTTGGTTTTTGTCGATGCCATGCCCATTGCAGTACAGTGTGCTCATGATGGTTTTGTGTGTATGTGTGTGTTTGGTGTGGTAGCCAGTCGGGGGGCTATGTTCATGTACAATGCAAAATAGCATGAAAATGAAGTGCACTGCTGTTGTATCCAAGTTTCAGGTCCTCCTCAAAATAGATTGGACATGCAAAAAAATGTGTCGAGACGTTCACTTTTGTCCACCGAGAGGTTCAGTTTTATTATGTGGAGAGGTTCGCTTCACTATACCATGCACTTTTTTTTGACTTTTTGAGGTTCGCTCGCTGTACTATGCATTTCTTTTTGTTTTAAACAATAACAGAAAGAATCGCGTGCAATCCTCTGTGATGACATTGCAGTGCATTTTCCCGCATGATGCGGCACACTAACATTGGCAAATATGGTCCACTTAACCCTGTGGAACAAGTTAGAAAAAGACAAAGAAAAATCATAGGTACACTTAGACTTGTGTCTCGGTCCATTTTTCGCTTGATGTGGTTCACTTGTGCCTGATGTGAAGCGCACTTCACTTCTTTGTCCGAGAAAAATTTACGTCCGACAAAACAAATAGTGAAGTTCACTTGACTGTCCGATGCAGTGCGGTTTTCAGTTTGAAACAGTGCGTTCTTCTGTCTGATGAAGTACACACGAAGATTTTGGGTGTCGCTTTACGCCTGACAAAAAAAATCATGAAGTTCACTTAGACTGTTCGATGCAGTGCGTTCTTGTCGGTGGGAACGACACCTATGGGATCACAGGAATCCCTACTATGGTTGCGGGGCGCGGGGTCGTGAGAAGAGCGGATCAAATAGATAGCACACGGTTCGTTTATCCATGTTCGGGCCGCGAGGATGCGTAAAACCCTACTCCTGCTTTGGTGGATTGTATATCTGTGTTCTTGAGCTAGCTACGGGGCGTGAGGAGCTCCAAAAAGCCGAATCCTCCTCCTGGTCGCCTCGGGCCTCCTTTTATAGGAAAGGGGTTGCCACAGTGGCACACAGGAGGTGGAAAGGGAACAGTGATGTGAGGTTATCCCTCGCATTACATGACAAGGCGCATTTAATGCGTCTTGCCCAGGTGTCCTTGCTTTATCGGGGACGGGGGAGAGCCCTGTCTCGCTCGTCGCCGCTCCCTCTCGCGTCGACACGCGCCCTGGCCAGCGGCGCCCGCGGTGCCATGTAGGCAGGCAGGCAGCTCAGGTGGCGCAGCGGTGGGTCTCCATGAAGATCCGCATGCCGCCACGTAGGTGCCTGCCCAGCTGGTTGGGTCGGCAGCTGCATGCGAACGGCGGTGGAGGTTTGACTGACGTGGGCCTGATGGTGGTCCTACGGGTGTTCTTGGCAAGGGCCTTGCCGGGGCCCCGACAAGGGTCTTGCCGGGGGCCTGCTGTCATCCCCGGCAAGGCTCTTGCCGGGGGCCTTGTGGTCCTCCTTGGCTGGGATCCCGCCAAGGATCGTCATCTTCTAAAGGGTGTATCTGATCTTGAATGTCTTCATAAAGATCTACACGCCACCACGGGGATGTATCTCGAATCCTTGCCTCATGGGGCAGTGGACTCAAGGGTGACTCACTCCGTAGGTGTGGGGCGAGCTGCCACGGCAAGGGTCTTGCCGGGTTTGCTAAAACCGCCTCTCGGCAAGGATCTTGCCGGGGGGGAGGGGTCCGCTTCGTCCCCTTCGCTCTTTGTGGTCTTGGTCTTGGTGTCGTTCTGCTTCTCCTGAGCTTCGGCCTTACCTTGGCTCACCTCCCTTGCCTTGCTCAGTGTGGTGGTGCCTGTGGCTTAGACTGCCCGTGCACAGTTATAGGGGTACAAAAAGTGTACCCCTCTTTTTGTACACCGACAGGAGCCCCCGGGCCTGGGCCACACGTAAGCGCAATCGCGTCGTTGGGCTAGGCCCAAAAACGGTGCGCGGGCAGGCGGGGTGGTTTTTGCCGCGTTAAGTCTCTTCGCGCACTTCGCTCCCCATGCTTCCCGCGCGTGGCGCGGCGTGGGGAGGCGTGTGTGACGTGGGCGGCATGCGTGGGGTTGCTTCCCGCGGGCATGCATCACATCGCAGTTAATGTGAAAGGAGGCGGCCTGCGTTTTCCCCCCATAAGAAGGAATAACCGTGGGCGCGCTGCTCACTTTCTCCTCTTCCCTCGTGCCTTTTCCGATCTCAGAGCCGCCGTTCCCTTCCTTCCTTCCTTCCTAGGCTTTTGCTGTCGCCCGCCGCCGTTGCTTCGCCATCCCCCTTCCTCAGGGGCAAGGGGGTGGCTAAGGGCGCCGGGACGGTGGAGCCACCGAAGAGCGCGCTGTCGGGGGACCGGACAAAGTCCGCCTTCTTCTTCCCCTCAACGGTTGACGTTCAAGAGCTCCGGGCCTCCTTCAAGCCCCTATGGGGAGTGAAGACGGGGGGAGAGGATTCGGGACACCCGGCAACGCGCATCATTCCTCCTGCTTGCGCTGATCCTGCCTCAAATCGGTACGCCTTCTTCGTTGATTACTTTTCTTGCGGGTTATGCCCCCCTTTCTTCGATTTCTTCTGCGACGTTATGCGCACCTTCGGCTTTCGCCTCTTGGATTTTACTCCGAATGCGGTGGCGTGCATGGCTTTCTTCGCGCATCTTTGCGAAGGCTTTGCCGGGGTGCAGCCCAACACGGCGCTCTTCCGCCATTACTTCTTCCCTTGAATCCAGCCGGGAGGAGCCGTCTCCGGTTGCGTCACCTGGATCCCAAGATCCAAGGGGCATACCCGGATGTTGCCGTGAAGGAGAGGTGGGAGGAATGGCGTGGCCGGTGGTGCTGGATTGAAGATGAAAACCCGCCGGAATTCTGCAAGGTCCGCCGAGTGCCGCCGGTCCGCGGCAGCGATTGGAGCGATGTTAACGCCGCCGATGGGAGGCTCACCGTCGCCACCACCAGGATTCTCCGGCTCACCCAGGCCGGACTCACCCTTGAGATGATCGGGGCGGACTTCATTCGCCGCCGGATCGCCCTGTTGCACAACAAGGGGAGGCCAGCTTGGCTCTTTACGAACCCGGCTAACATTATGCGACTCCGCCCCGGCCTCGATCACAACTTCACAGTGCTGGCGCATGCCCACTTCTGCCAGCGGCTTTTCCAGCTTGATGTGTGTTGCGATGGCGAGGTCGAGCGGACCGGCAAGGCCGTGAGGGCTGCCGCAAAGGTTGGCAAGGCCCTCAAGGGTCCATTTTTCAAGCTGCCAGCGGGGGTGGTCCCGTTGTGCAATAATTCGCGTCGGTCCGAGATCATCGCCATGATGTCGGACTGTAATGCGCACGGCCCTGTCCTGAGCTGGGAGGAGCCGAAGGACGAGGATGTGCAGCAATTCTTCGACACCCTGATCGAGGTGTACGTCAATGCCGATGCCGAGCGGTGGCTTATCATGGACACCACCCAGGCAGATCTGGACTACATCGCCACTAGGGCGAGGGAGGCACAGCTTGCCATGGAGGCCAGCATCGCCGGGGGTGTGGAGGACAAGGCCGCAACGGCGGTGGAGGAAGAGGAGCTCACCCGGTGGGCGGCGGCCTCCGGGGAGGTCAGCAGCACCGACACAGGATCTCCACTCGTCGAAGACGCGGCCGACGAGTCGTCGGGGGAGGAGGAGGACGTGGCAGCGGGCTCGATGCCAACCAGGGGAAGAGGGCGAGTCCCGCGGCGGGCTGGCTCCGGTGAGCCGGTCCGGCCTGGCAGGGCTGCGTGGCCTCAATTGACCCTGGAGGGGTCTGGGCGCCACATGAGGGCCACGGCAGCCAAGAGGCTGACGAAGGCCGCTGAGAAGAAGAAGACAACAGCCCCTTCCTCATCCGGGCGCGCACAAACCCCGCCGCCTCCTTCGCCTCCTCTGGCAGGCATCGACTCGGATGATGATGTGGAGCTCCCTTTTGATCTCGGGCGTCTCAGCCCGGAGAGGAAAAGGAAACTGGTGGAAGAGGAGGAGACGGATGACGAGTAAGTTCTCCGTTCCTTACTGTCATTTCCATTTCCTCGAATTGGGTCGCTTGTCTTGATCCATTTTTTCTTCCGTAGGGAGACAGAGATGTTGGCCCAGAGGGTGAAGAGGGCGAGGACCTCGGCGAGCAGCCAGCCCCCAGCTGGGGCTTCAAAGACACCACTGGTGGTGCTGAGCAGCCCGGACAGCAGCCCTCGGCGCAGCCCCCAGCGTAAGTTCGTCACCCTCTTCTTACTCGACATGTGGTAGGTGCTCGATGCTATGATGCTGACCTTTTCGGGTTCATGGCCAGCGCATAATGGTTGAACTCTGCTGGACCCTCGGGGGCTATCTTTGTTCCCGGTGATGCCTTGCAACCACAGCTCCACCATCTCTTCATTGACCTCCTCAGGGTGGATCCGAGTGGTGTCCTGAATGCCCGAGTACATCCACATAGGATGATCGCGGGCCTGGAGAGGTTGGATGCGTCGGCTGAGAAACGCTTCCAGAAGATCCATACCAGTCACGCCATCCCGAACTAGTTGGACCACTCGCTCCATCAGCATGGTCACCTCTGCCTTTTCTGCTGGAGTTACTTTCAAAGAAGTGGGATGTTGGACTCTTTCCATGGAGAAGGGAGGGAGACCAGTCGACTGGCCAGGAGTCTGTTGGTCCTTGCAGTAGAACCAGGTCGACTGCCACCCCCTAACCGACTCAAGAAGGATCACAACTGGAAAATCACTCTTGCTTCTCATCTGGATACCCAGGCCTCCGCACATCTGGATCACATGAGTCTTCTCGTCGTTCGGGTTAGCTTTTTTCACCGACTAAGATCGACGGGTGAAGATATGCTTGAAGAGACCCCAATGCGGTCGACAGCCCAAGAAGTTTTCACACATGGAAACGAACGCAGCAAGATAGGTGATGGTGTTGGGGGAAAAGTGATGAAGTTGGGCACCAAAGAAGTTCAGTAAACCCCAAAATAAAGGATGGGGAGGCAGAGAGAATCCACGGTCGACGTGGGTCGCAAGGAGGACGCACTCACCCTCCCGCGGCTGTGGCTCGGTCTCGTTGCTAGGGAGCCTCCAAGATCCGCGGGCAATCAGACCTGCCGAGGCTAGATCCTCCACATCCTCCAGCTGGATCGTGGAGCGAATCCAGTCGCCTTGGATCCAGCAAGGCGGCAGGCCGGACCTCGAGGAGGATCCCCCCGACTTGTCTTATTCCCTTTCGGCTTTGCCACCGCCGTCACCATCACCTTCTTGGTGCGCTCCAGAGCTCCCATCTTGTCCTTCCCCATCGCCGCGAGTTGCTCACAAGTGGTTCGGTGGTGTCGAGAGCGGCGGAGGGCGTGATGTGGAAATGGAGGGAGAAGAAGGAGAATGGGGAATGCTGTGCAGACGCACCGGCCGCAGAGTCTTTTATTTGTCTGTTTCCGAGTGACTGACATGCAGGCCCAAGAAATCCTGTCAAATCCCGCAACAGCCGCGCGCTCGGTATATGGCGAAAAAGGTGGCACAGAAATCGAGCGCCCTTGCCTAATCCGTCCCAATTACTGCGGCACACTCCGCCCTGCGTGCTCCCAAAATTTTGAATCCCGTGAGATCCGGGGATGGCAGGGCAGTCAAGCACGCCAAAGATTTCGTTCCTCTGCAACACTCGAAGCATTCCAATATAAGTTCACTCGACAAGTTTTGAATGGATCAAGGTGACTGAAAATAAGATTGAAGTTTAAAAAATGGTCCGCCTTCCCAAGCAAGATGCCTCTGGAGCATAAAAATTGAGTCGGAACTACCTCCAACCTCTTTCTTTCCCCGGACCTCGATCCATTTAGGGGATAATGACGATGACATGTACCTAGGGTAGGGTAATGGGCCTGACCTAGACGCCCTTCCCAAGGACACTACCCAAAGATCATCATAATTCAAAGCATAGTAATTTCCACCGACTGGAATCACCTCAGAGTGCAACCCACTCGACCAACAACTCCACTCGGATAACCCAATTCCATTCGACCAGTATACCATCACTCGACCGTACAAGAAACCACTCGGAGTACAGAAGATCTAAAGTCACTCAGGATGGCAACGGTCAGGAGTTCACTCCGTAGTGTTAATGATCATTTATATGACTTTATTGCTGGCATTACTAGTAACGTCTCACCTTTTTGTACATTAAACTCCTTGTAACGTGGGTTGGCTGGGGTCCTGGCGCACTCTATATAAGCCACCCCCACCACTGAGACAAAGGTTTGCACCCCTTGTAATTTCATGTATAATCCAGTCGACCGCCTTAGGGCACCGACACGTAGGGCTGTTACTTCCTCCGCGAAGGTCCTGAACTCGTAAATCTTGCATGCACAACCTCATCGTAGCTAGGATCTTGCCTCCTCTTACTTACCCCCTAATCTACTGTCAGACTTAGAACCACGAAAATCACCTCAGTCATATCGGGAGTCTATTTATCAGTGGGATCCACAGGAGCTCGCTAACCAATGGAACCCCCAGGATCCTCCTCAGTACATCGGAGAGGGCTACTTTGATCCATGGGCTTAGACCAACATAGGCCAAAAGCCTAAGCTTGGGTAGTACGTATTTCACACCAACATCACATTCATGTTCACACACTCATTTCAGTTGTCGGTGTTCATACTTTCTCATTGTATTATCCATTCTAATTTATTTCCTTTTCACGCTTTCTTCTTGTGTGTTTGATAAACTTAAGGAAATCCAAAAAAAATTAGTTATAGTTTAGTTTACATTCCATGTTTACTTAGTAGTAGTATTAAAAGAAAACCCCAAAAGATTTCTCGTTCTTCTTTTGCTTGTTGGGAGATTTCCCATGTAAATAGTTTTTCTCGTTCTTGTTTTACTTCCTTCAGAAGAACAAAAACTCCAAAAATATTTTAGTGTGTTTCTTTGAATTTCTTTTCTTTTCTTTGAGGGTCGAGAGGAGAAGACCACGATGAAAATGTTGAGTAGCTCTCATATGCATTATTGTTGATCTAACAAAGAGCCCATACACTACCAAAAGAATACACTTCATGATGATACGTGTTTGTCACAGTAGGTCATGTTTTCTGTCATGCATGTACATCCATGACAAATTTATGACAGAATCAAGATAGTCATACCTGTGCTGTCGTAGAAGTGTTCCATGACACTACCACAATTATCATCACGGAAGTGTCCATTTCCATGATGATAAATCACGCGTCACAGAAGTGCTTTCGTCAAGGGTGACTGACACGTGGCATCCATCGTAATGGAACGCCGTTAAGCTATCGGGTCTAGTTTTGGATCCGATAACCCGTTAACAGCCCGGACCAATGGGGATTTTCCACGTGTAAAATCATCATTGGCCGGAGGAAACACGTGTTGCCTCACCGTTGGGACAGATGTCATCATTGGACAGGAGGCGCCTATGATAGGTCTACACGTGGCACGGCCCAACAGTGGCCCATTCCGGTGAAAAAGGCCGGCCCAGTAAAAAATAGCAGGCCGACCCATATAAGGCCTACTTGTGTCAGGTCCATTTAAGCCCACGACCCATACAAGATGTGCCAATTCGGCCCGTTAATGGCCCGTTAAAGATTTGACACCATTGTAGCCCATCGTCAGTTCGAGCCCGTTAACAGCCCGCTATATATTTGGGCTCAATATCGGCCCGATGAGATTTTGGCATGTTAACAGCCCATTCAGTGGATGGGCCAATATTCACGATGTACATCTTTCGACCTTTTAGTGACCCATTTAAATATTTGGCTAATTTCCGGCCCGGTGTGTCTTTCAGCCTGTCGACGGCCCATAAATTAGTTGGGCCATTTGTAGTCGGACCTGAGTTTCGGCCTTTTAGCGACCCATTTAAGTGTTGGGCCAATTTCCGGCCCGGTGTTTCTTTCAGCCTGGTGACGGCCCATATATCTGTTGGACCATTTGTAGTCGGACCTGAGTTTTGGTCTTTTAGCGACCCATTTAAGTGTTGGGCCAATTCCAGGGCCTGTGTGCCTTTCAGCATGTTAACAACCATAAATGAATTGGGCCATTTGTAGTCGGACCTGAGTTTTGCCCTTTTAACGGCCCATGCTCTTCATGGTCCAATACCAGCCCGGTTTCTCTTTCGGCCTACTAAAGGCCCACAACACAGTTGGGCCATTTACAATACGACCTGACTTTCGGCCTCTTAGCGGCCCATGCTCTTCATGGTCCAGTACAAGCCCGCTGTCTCTTTCGGCCTGCTAAAGGCCCATAGTATAGTTGGGCCATATGTAGCCCGAACTTAGTAACGACCTGTTAACGGCCCGTGAAATCAATTGGGCCCACCTGTTGCCCGCTTTGATGTCATCCTGTTAACGACCCGGGAGTTAAGAGGGCTGACCATTAACTTTCGGCTGGTAGTGACCCATTAACTTAATGGGCCCACTAAAGTTCGTACATGTTTTTAGGCCAAATTAGATAATTTGAGTCCATTACGATGAGCAATTATGCACAGGACCAAAACCGATCAAGCAAAGGTACAACATACATGGAAAAACATTGCACATCTAGCATATATTACATGAAATTACATCCATTGGGCAATCAAAGATTGATGCCAATGCAAATAAATGAACAGAACCTAACGATCTACAATGTCACAAACTGCAACCTCAACACGGATGACACCCATAAGCATGTGGGCAAGTTCTTGCTGCTTTGCTACACTGTCTCTAAAAACATTGATCAGTTGTTGTGTCGCACCACTCTGCACCTCTGATTCCTCCACCATTTCCATCATTCCTTCAGCCATTAATTGGTTCATAGACATACATTTTTTCCATTGCATTCGAGACAGAGGATACTAAACAGATTCAGATGGCGATTTTGGCAGGCTTCTATTATTGATAGTGGAGAGTGGCTCGACCACTGCATCATAACATAAATTAGGAGGGGAACCAAACAGATTAATCATGATTTATTGGCATATTACCTGGCCTAGATTTATTGGAAAGAAACAATGGGGTTGCCTTGCTGTTTTCAGAGTTTGTCTTCTTCTCTTCAGCAGCTTGCACCAAATTAAGAAACTAGCATTGCTATCATTGGCCAAGTCAGATAATAGGAAAGCAACATTGGCACAACAAACGTTTGGGAAACTAGCCAACACCAAATTAACACAATATGGCATAGCTATCATCAGCCGGGTAAGGTAATACGAAAGCAACATTGACACAATGAATGAATGGGCAACCAGAGCAGCACTACAATTCAGTAATGTGCATGATATGAGATAGTACACTCATGCAACTCAGTATGCAAAACTAACAGGCAGTTTTCTTTACAAAAATCAACATTGGCGCCTTTAAAATTTTGCTACAACTAATTTCAGATCAGACAAAGGTTGGATTCACGCCGATTAACAAAATACATGCTGATGTAAAAATATAGTGATATACAACAGGTACTTACATCAGCATTGGAGCACAGAGAATTCCTGCAAGATATTTTCCTCGAATACAATCCCAATGAAGGAAATCTTCTATCATTTAACCTTATTTTCTAAAAGAGAGATGGGTAAGAAACATGTAGAAAATATGATCAGAATGCTATAAAATTTCATGATGCGAGGATATGCACACGCTTCTTAGAATGGAGTTGACATTCTTTTGTTGGACTGGAGCAGACTAGTTCTTTGGCCACTGGAATCTGCTTATTATCAGTGGGAGTTGGGTTTCTCTGTGCTGGAGCAGTATCTATGAAAAATGGAGTTGGTTTATTATCTCCTGGCGTTTGGATCTTTTGCAAAGACCTGGTTTGTAACCCTTCAGATTCTAACATAGCCATCTTCCCCTTGCATGCCTTATATAGAAGAATGGTGCTTCAATTATAAAACATGCTACAGCAGAGATGGACTAGGTACTGAAGAATAGAAAGGCATGACATATTGACATGTATTCCCTCCATCCAGAAATAAATGGATGGGTCTAGGGGTATTTTAGTTCTAGATACATCCAGTTTTATCCATTTCTGTGACATGTAATCCGAACGGAGGGAGTATGATGTAAGAGCTAGGGATGCGACAGGACAACACAGTAAAAAAATTACTGAAAACCCACTGCAGAACCAAAGTAATCAAACCCACTTATATGAGATAGTACACTCATGCAGCTCAGGATGCAAAACTACCAAGCAGTTTGACTTACAAAAATCAACATTGTGGCCCTTAATCATACATTTTTCTACAACTAAATTTAGATCAGATAAAGGTTGGATTCATGCCTATTAACAAAATACATGCTGATGTAAAAATATAGTGAGACACAACAGGTACTTACATCTGCATTGGAGTATAGAGAATTCCTACAAGAATCTTTCCTCACAGACGATACCAGTGCAGAAATTCTTCTATCTGTAAGCTTATTTTCTAAAAGAGAGATGGGTAAGAAACATGTAGAAAATATGATCAGCATGCTATGAAATTTCATGATACAAGGATAAGCACATGCTTCTTAGAATGGAGTTGACATATTTTTGCTGGACTGGAGCGGACTAGTTCTTTAGCCACTGGAATCTGCTTATTATCAGTAGGAGTTGGGTTTCTCTGTGCTGGAGCAGTATCTATAAAAACTAGAGTTGGTTTATTATCTCCTAGCGTTTTTATCTTTTGCAAAGACCTGGTTTGTAACCCTTCAGATTCTAACATAGTCGTCTTTCCCTTGCATGCCTTTTATAGAAGAATGGTGCTTCAATTATAAAACATGCTACAACAGAGAGATGGAATAGGTACTGAAGAATAGAAAGGCATGCCATATTGACATGTATTCCCTCCATCCGGATAAAAATGGATGGGTCCAGGCGTATTTCAGTTCTAGATACATCCTTTTTTATCCATTTCGGCAACATGTAATCTAGACGGAGGGAGTATGGTGTAAGATCTAGGGATACGACAGGACAACACAGTACAAAAACACTAGTTGAATGTAAAACTGTATGCTAGCGGAATACACACAGAAAAAACTAAGGCAACATACATGTGTATGATTGGGAAACTAAGATGGCATTGCAACAGAGCACTAGAACAATACTTCAATGTAAAATAACATGGTATGGTAGACAGATGAAGTACATACTGATGAATAACAATGCATTCAGAAGCATGATGTCCAAATTAAGCAGATGGCATTGCGATAGAGTAGAATGACAGTACTTGAATTTGAAAACATGTTATCATGAATGGAATAGGTACTGAAAAACAGGAAGGCATGACATATTTACATGCATGATCAGCATGCTAAGCACATGGCATTGCAATAGAGTAGATACACTCCAGGACATTATATGCATGTTGTACCCATATCACAGGCCAAGTTAGAGCAAGGACCTTGTGGGGTGAAGAGGATTCAACATCTTTCTGCAAGTCTTCTGAAGAACTGCCTTTACATGTTCCATCATATTGGGTATCATTGACATCAAGTTTATTGGCCTTTACATTGCTCGGTGAAGTTCTTGTCAATATATCAGTGTGTGCAATTATATCTGACATGCATGGAAGACAGCTAGTAGTTAGATTTATGTAATGAGTGCCTATAGGAGACGACATAAATAGTAGGACTGGGGTTAACTAGCAGCAACATGTCTCAAACACTAAAGGGAGAACACAAATGAAAGCTACATAATATGTATCGTTTGTACTCGAGATTAACTAGATGGCACACAAAAGTATTAAAGAACAACATAGGTAATACTAGAAGTGGTATAATACTATAATCGCCAGCCTGTGGGATAGCATTGGCTGATGGACGATAACTATGAAACAACTTTACCTAAAGAACAAGTATCTTAGCTGAACTATGGAACAACGTTAACTCCTGAACAAGACCTGTAAGAGATCAGCACGAATATACAGTGAAATGTGATAATCTATTTTCCATGCTTAGATGAATAACAAAGCCATAAATATTGCACACAAGTAAGAATGGGTACAACCTATCTGGCCACCATCCATAGGAGTGAGCATCATGTGCTGACTTGTCGATGGCGATGCAGTTGTTGTGGCTGTCCATGTCGGGCACGCACATTCGATGCAGGGAACTATTGAGTGGGGACTATAGCTCCCTTCTGGTGTATGCTTCCCTTGTTGGAGCAGCTGCAATGAGTCGGAAGACGGTGTGGCTGGAGACGCAGATAGCGCATAATGTTAAGAACGACACATCTCTTTGATCTGAACAAATAGACTAAGAGATCAACAGCAAGGTACGAGAGTGGTCACACGTCTGTGGACTGAGACTACATTGGGGTCACACGATTTTATTTTATTTTTGTACTGTCCGATCTACGCCGGATGGCTTGATGGCCGTCTTGTGCCTCTCGGCTGACACTGTTAGGAATCTTCCCCGAAGAGCTAGCGACCAAGGGCAGAGCAGCTTGCCTCCGCCGTCCATGGCCCTGGCCAAAAACCCGCTCCCCGTCCCACCGCACTGCCGTGGTTGCGCCGCCCCCAGGCCAATCCACAAAGACTCCCCGTCATCCAGATCCGGGGGCTATCTTGAACCCACACAACTCTAAGATAGCCATCTAAGCGCTGCTTCCGCAGCACACTTGCGTCCCCGCACCCTTACGTTAGACACCAACCAACCGGCAGCCTAGGAGCTCCGCTGCCTCGAGGGGTGCTGCTTCCCATTGGGAATTGATTGGCCCAGAATAAATATTTAGACAACTGATGCCTAAATAAAGTGATTTGAGATGAGGGTGCGACCTATCTGGCGGCATGGTGAAGTAGGCAGGTCCAGCTGCCGAGTCGGTGAGGCCGGCGCGGTTGCGGTGGCCACCGGCGGCAGGGAAACAGCGATGTCGCGATGGTCGACGGCTACGGGGAAGCAGCGCTGGGACTCTGGACGAATCCGAAGTTGGAGCCGCTCCGACGTCGTGAACAACAGCGGGGGTAAATCGACTCCGGTACAGTTCACGGGGCCATCGTCGAGGCAGCTCCAGTAGCACGGAGTAAGAGGCACATGGCCCAGTGCACGACGGCAAATGGACAGCGTCTCCGACATTAGGGAGGAGGGCGGTTGTGAAATTGGTGCGGTGGGGGGTGTCGGTGTCAAAATGGCGGATCTCGGGCAGGGGGTCCCGAACTGTGCATCTAGGATCGATGGTACCAGGAGACAGGGGACACAATGTTTACCCAGGTTCGGGCCCTCTCTATGGAGGTAAAACCCTATGTCCTACTTGATTGATATTGATGAATATGAGTGTTACAAGAGTGGATCTACCACGATATCGTAATGGCTAAACCCTAGAAGTCTAGCCTATGTAGGTATGGTAATGAGTATATGTGATGTCCTTTCCGGACTACCCCCTTCGGTTTATATAGACACCGAGGGGATCTAGGGTTTACATGGAGTCGGTTACATAAGAAGGAATCTTCAGTCGCCAAGCTTGCCTTCCACGCCAAGTAGAGTCCAATCCGGACACGGTGCAGTCTTTGGCCTTCATGTCTTCACAACCCACCAGTCCGGCCCATGGATAACAGGCCGGACGCCCGAGGACCCCTTAGTCCAGGACTCCCTCAGTAGCCCCCGAACCAGTCTTCAATAACGAGGTGCCCGACACACATACTGTCTTCGGCATTGGAAGGCGGGTTCTCCCTTCGACGATCCCCAAGTATGTATTCGGCCATTGATCCAATGTCGCCTCCTTGGCTTCTACGCGTTGAATAATCTTTGTCCTCCACGTGTCGAGTGAATGTGGAAAGTCGGGGTATTTTTGCGAATAACACCCCCTTCATGTGAGGAAGAGCGCCTATTTAAAGAGATTGGACCCCAGATCCATTCAGCGCTATGCAAAAGAAATCGCAGAGACTGCTTTAGGAGAAACCATTCCGGCATGGCTAGTGCTCCCAGCTCCTCCGCTCGTCCCGGACCAGAGAAAGGCGAGTGGGAGAGGTGTTCCGTGTCTCATAGCCATTTGGCGAAGTTTCAAATGCAGGGATTCCTTCCCCATGCAGATATAGTCCCTGTTCGATCGGGGCTAGCTTCCTTCAATGAGGGGACTCAGGCAGAGGACTTCCCGAATCTGTCTGGGGGAGCGAGTGTGTTTTGTCCCCTACCTGCTAAGAGGCGTCGGATTTCCAATCCATCCGTTCCTCTGAGGGCTTCTGGAATATTACGGCCTCTAGCTGCACGACTTCACTCCGGCCTCTATTCTGCACATTGTGGGTTACGTCGCTTTATGTGAACTTTTCCCGGGTGTCGAGGCTCACTTCGAGTTGTGGAGGAAGCTGTTTTGTCTCGTCCCGCGCAATCACAAAGGGTCAATATTTGAAGTGGGTGTAGCCGAAGTGTGGTGTGTCGCCGATATTGGATATCCATCCGGCACACCGAGGAAGGCACCTGATGAATGGCCCTCCGAATGGTTTTATATAGAGGACATTGCGCTTCTTGACCCGATTCGAAAGGGTCTTCCTGAATTTGCTCGTGTCCCACTGAAGAAACGCCACAGTTGGCGTCCCCAGAGTCTTGAAGAGGAAGACGGCGCGGAGGTTCATCAGCTGATGAGCAGGATAAGAGAGCTCACTCAGTCCGTACTCACAGTAATCGAGGTTATGGCGACTTCCATAGCACGAGGGGTTCAACCGCGCCAATACAGAGGGCTTCCATGTGGCACTATAATGGGGAGGACGACGCTTCTCGCTGCGGCCGAAAAGGTTCGGATACCACTGCCGCTTTGGCTAAGATATTAGCCGAACTGTTCAAAGGGGAGGAAAAGGAATTTCTCCGCATCAAATCTAGAGATGGGTACTCTATGTATAACCCTCCCAGCTGGGTAAGGCCCGACCCCTTCATTTTTTACTTCTTCCATCTTCAAATTGCTTTTGATAAACTTCTAGCTTGTTTGCTTAAGACAGCACTGGCAAAAGGTCACCGAGGGATTTTATAGTCCCGCCCCACAGCCAGAGGACCACAACCGGGAGCTAGATCCCAGGTTCGAAGAGGACACGGATATATTTGTGGTGCTTGCGGAGGGAGTGTTCTACCAGACCAGCTACGATGGCACAGAAGTGGCCATCACCGCAGACTATCCAGGCCTTCTTCCTGCTTCTTGGGTAAATAATTAAGAAATCACCTTCTCGAAAAGAGTGCTCTCACTCCATCTCACACATCGCACCGTATCGTGCTTCACAGGGGAGACGTTCGGCGGCTTCAAAGTGATCGGCTCCCGCGCCGGACAATCCTTCCAAGAGGATAGCAAATGAAGACACGGCCGCGCCTTCATCGAAGAGGTATGAATTCGCCAACCTGCCCCTGAGCAGTCACGTCCAACCGTGACCTTCGCATTTTCCATTTGTCAGGAGGAAGGCGCACCGGACTGTATTCGGGGGTCCGAGCGGCCGTACTTCCCACAACCAGGATTCAAATCCCGCCGTGAAGACGGGGGCTGATGCAGGGGCGACGCCGGACTGTCCTCCAGCCGAGGATTCGGATGATGTATCGGTCTCCAACTCGGAAGTGGAGAGTGCTATGAATCATCGGCACCACGGGGCCATTTTACAAGATCCTGGCTTTTCGGAAGAGTCGTTTAACGCCTTCAACGTAGCCGATGCGTACATCCGGGCTGCTCGAGATGGGATTAGTAGGGCCACAAAGCAACATCTGAAAGATGTGCAGGTAAATTCGCTTTGTTTGACTACGACAACCATATGCCAGTACCCCCGAGACTTAAAGGAGTTGAATCAACTGATTTAAGGATCAATGTACAACCAGGTTCTTACGGAGAAGAATACCCAGCTGGCTCAGGAACTAGAAAAGTGTCAGCACCAGCTGCTTGCTGCTAATGCCGAACTGGAGAAATACAAGGCATCTGCAGGTAATATTTTCCTCCATCGAAAATTCATAAGGCTACACCGATAGTGTGAATCTGGGTTCTAATCTTTGTGTTGGGTCGTTTAGACCAAGTAAAAGAGCAGCTGGACGCCGCTCGAAGCGAAGAACACGGAGCGAAAAAGCTGCTAGCAGCGGGCGAGCGTGTGTTGACAAAGGTCGTTGAAGAGAAAAAGAAACTCCGGAATTCGAACATCAACCTAGGCGAAGAACTGAATGATGTGCGAGTGCAGCTAGCCGACTCTGCGAAGGAGAACAAGAAGCTCCAAGGCGGCATATTCAGTATGTGGCCGCTTTTATCTTACAACATTTTGGAGGCAGCGATAGCTGATATAGAAGTAATTGCAAGTCTGTTGACGAACCGCCCCGAAGAGGAAGTGTCCGGATCATCAAATGATCTTCTGGAGGAGCTGTCGCAGTTGCACGAGCAAGCTCGGCAGGCTATGCGGAGTGTAGCCAAGGCTTTATGGCCATCCAACTCCCCTCCAGGAAGCATGGACAAGCTGGTAGAGCTGTTCAAGGGAGCGTGGCAGCGTATCTGGCTGTGGAAGATATCTGCCTGCCGAGAGGGTGCGCGAGAGGCCTGGGCCATGGTGAAGACGCGCTATACCAAGCTGGATCCTAATCACATGGCTCGTGTCAGGCTAGTAGGGCCGAATGGGGAAGAAATTCCCGTTAGTATAGTATATGACCAAGTAGAGGTGGCCGCCAAATATTCTCAACAGGATTGTAAGTTAGACTGCCTGTTGGAAGGTCTAGAGGAAGAGGTGTTCGATTCCAAGTGACTGTGTACCTTTCTTATCCTAGCTGAATTGTATATCATTTGTCATGGCAGAATTTTGCGCTTGAACCTCCGGACTCTAAGGTGTGGAGTGTTTCCGAATACTGTTGCGGCCGAATAGGCCGGGGTATGCTTGGAAAACTAGGCGTATGGGTCATAGTTGCTTGAACAGACAAGTTGTATCCGGCTAGCTATGTTATATTACATGGATATCATAAGAAACATCTTCTAGAGAGAATAGTTCTGTTAAGGGTTCCTTTCCCTGGGTGTGCATGCATTTAATGTACATGTCGGAATTGTGATGCGAGCAACACAGTTCGTATAACTTCTGGGGGTGCACAATGGAGTGAGTTTAGAAAACATCTTTAATTCACCAACCGATTATTCCCTTAAGAACGCTAGCTTTCGGCTTCACCTAGTCTGAGGTACACATCCGGATGACCCGACAGTAACAATCGCAGAGGTGCTCCCTTTATGCCCTAGCCAAACTAATGGGAACGTAGGTCATAAGCACAGGAGCTAGGCAACCCAACTTGGCCAAAACTTAAGTCATATCGATGCATATAGTGGCGAAGAAAAGGTACATATGTAAAAACTCATATGTGAGGAGCTTGATGCTTAAGGAATGACAAGAACTTCTGTCTGAGAAGCCCCCAGGTACAAGTGGCGTACATGTTTAAAGATGTATGTGCCAATGGTGTGCGGTCTAGCCGTACTTACAACTTTTAAAGCAAGAAAAAGAAAGTAATCGGAAAAGAGAGAAAAAATAATGGAAACTACAGGGGAGGAGGAAACGAACAATGAGTTTAGCGCTAGGCGTAGAATCTCCGGAGTCTGGCCGCGTTCCAGGGGTTCGGCTCGAGGCGATTGTCTGATGCATCGCGAAGACGGTACTCTCCTCCGGTGAGAACTTCGTCAATTATGAAGGGACCCTCCCATTTGGGCTTGAGTTTGTCCTTTTTCTTCTCCGGGAGGCGTAGAACGAGTTTGTTGACGTTGTAAGTCTTGGCCCGTACTTCTCTGCTTTGATAACTTCGAGCCTGCTGTTGGTAAACTACTGAACGGGCTTTTGCGAAATCGCGTTCCTCCTCCAGGGCATATAGTATGTCACGCCGATCGATCTCGGCTTCTCTCTCTTCGTACATATGCACTCTAGGTGAGTCGTGAATAATATCGCAGGGCAATACGGCCTCTGCACCATACACCATGAAGAAAGGTGTGTACCCAGTAGTCCGGTTGGGTGTGGTCTGCAGCCCCTAGAGTATAGAGTTGAGCTCCTCAACCTAGTGTTTGTATGATTCTTTCAAAGACCGCACTAGTCTGGGCTTGATGCCGCTCATAATAAGATCGTTGGCGCGTTCTACTTGACCATTGGTTTGACGGTGGTAGACGGAGGCGTCTCTCGAGTTTGATACCCAGAGTAGTACACCAGGTTTTTACCTCGTCAGCTGTGAAATTGGAGCTGTTGTCAGTGATGATGCTATGTGGGACACCATAACGGTGCACAACATCGGATATGAAGTCTATCACCGGGCCGGACTCAGCCGTTTTGACTGGTTTAGCCTGTATCCACATGGTGAATTTGTCCACCATAACCAGCAGCTATTTTTTCTTATGGCTTCCCCCTTTAAGGGGTCCAACCATGTCGAGTCCCCAGACCGCGAAAGGCCAAGTGATGGGGATTGTTTGTAGGGCAGTGGGGGGCATATGGCTTTGGTTGGCAAAGAGTTGGCATCCGACACAATGTTGGATAAGGTCCTGTGCATTCGCTCGGGCCGTCGGCCAATAAAACCATGTACGGAAGGCCTTGCTAACAAGGGCCCGAGCTGCGGTGCGGTGACCGCCGAGTCCGGCATGAATTTCAGCCAAGAGCTGCCGCCCCTCTTCCTTGGATATACATCGTTGAAGGACTCCAGTGGCGCTTTTCTTGTAGAGTTCTCCGTCATGAACCTTGTAGGACTTCAAGCGCTGGATAATGCAGCGGGCCTCATTCTGGTCCACAGGAAGCTCCTTCCTATTAAGGTAGGCCAGGAAGGGTTCGGTCCATGGAGCAATGACTTCCATGATGAGATGTGCCAATGGTGTTATGTCGATGTTTCCGGGATCTGGGGTTATGTTTGGGTCCGGACTAGTGTTGTCGTTTTCCCCCTGCCACACCACGGATGTCTTGAAGAGCCTTTCCAGGAAGATATTAGGTGGGACGGGGTCGCGCTTAGCGCCAATACGAGCAAGAACATCCGCCGCTTGATTACTTTCTCTAGCCACGTGATGGAACTCGAGCCCCTCGAACCGGGCCGACATTTTTATGACTGCGTTGTGATACGCTACCATCTTCGGATCTTTAGCGTCAAAATTTCCATTTATTTGATATATTGCAAGGTTTGTGTCCCCCCCCTGCAGTTCTAGGCGGTGTATGCCCATTGAGACAGCCATCCGGAGACCATGCAATAAGGCCTCGTATTCGGCCGCGTTATTGGAGTCTGTGTATAGTATTTGTAGAACATACTGGACGATGTCGCCGGTGGGGGACGTTAAAACGACACCCGCTCCTAACCCTGCCAGCATTTTGGAGTCGTCGAGTGCATGAACCAATTGGAGTATGTGCCGTACTCTTTAGGGAGTTTGGCCTCTGTCCATTCGGTAATGAAGTCAGCCAGAACTTGGGATTTGATAGCTCGACGTGGTTTGTATGTAATGTCGAATGGCAAGAGTTCAATGGCCCATTTGGCAATCCGTCCCATAGCATCGCAGTTGTAGATAATGTCGTTGAGTGGTACTTCGGAGGCCACAGTGATCGAACACTCCTGGAAGTAGTGGCGGAGCTTTTGGGATGCCATGAAGACCGCATATGCTATTTTTTGATAATGAGGGTACTGGGATTTGCATGGTGTAAGGACAGTAGACACGTAGTATACTGGCTTCTGAAGCGGGAATTTATGTCCGTCCTGTTCTTGTTCAATGAAGAGTATGGCGCTCACCACCTGATGTGTTGCTGATATGTATAATAACATATGTTCGCCAACGTTTGGTGCGGCCAGGATTGGATTGCTCGCAACAAGGGTTTTTATTTCTTCCAGTCCGGCTGTTGCCGCGTCCGTCCATTCGAAGTGGTCGGTTCACCGTACAAGGCGATAGAGTGGCAGTGCCTTTTCTCCTAATCTGGAGATAAAGCAGCTTATAGCTGCCACGCAACCTGCAAGTTTTTGAACTTGTTTAAGGTCTGTTGGTTTAGACAATTGTGACAAAGCTCGAATTTTGGCTGGGTTTGCTTCGATTCCCCTATTGGAGACGATGAAGCCTAGTAGTTTTCCAGCGGGGATGCCGAAGACACACTTTTCCGGGTTGAGCTTGATGTCATACGCCCTGAGGTTGTCGAAGGTAAGAAGTAAGTCGTCTATTAGTGTTTCCACATGCCTGGTTTTGATGACGATGTCATCAACGTAAGCTTCTACTGTTTTGCCAATCTGTTTCTCCAGGCATGTTTGAATCATGCGCTGACATGTGGCGCCAGCGTTCTTGAGCCCAAAGGGCATGGTATTGAAGTAGAATGGCCCGTATGGGGTAATGAATGCTGTTGCAGCTTGATCCGATTCTTTCATTTTGATTTGATGGTATCCGGGTATGCATCAAGGAAACACAGTGAGTCGTGTCCTGCGGTGGTGTCAATGATTTGATCAATGCGGGGGAGGGGGAAGGGATCCTTAGGGCGGGCTTTGTTGAGGTCTTTGAAATCGATGCACAGGCGCCAGGATTTGTCCTTCTTTGGTACCATCACTAGGTTTGCCAGCCAGTCCGGATGTTTAATTTCTCTAATGAATTCGGCCTCGATGAGTTTGGCTAGCTCCTCCCCCATGGCTTGTCACTTGGGTTCGGAAAAGCGCCGCAGTGTTTGCTTAACCGGTTTAAACCCCTTTAATATATTGAGGCTATGTCCGGCCAGCTTGCGTGGGATCCTTGGCATGTACGAAGGGTTCCAGGCAAATATGTCCCAGTTTTCACGCAAGAATTCTCGTAGTGCGGCGTCAACTGTTGGGTTCAGTTGAGCTCCGATGGATGCTGTCTACTTGGGGTCCATTGGGTGGACCTGGAATTTGACTATTTCTTCTGCCGGTTTGAACGAGGTGGATTTGGGGCATTTGTCGAGGATCACGTCATCCCTGTCCACTGTGGAGCGTAGTGCGGTTAATTCTTCGGCCGCGAGGGCTTTGGATAGCGCCTCCAGGGCTAAGGATGCGGTTTTGATTTCAGCGCGGAGTGCTATGCCCGGATCACCGACGAGAGTGATTATACCGTTTGGTCCGGGCATTTTGAGCTTCATATATCCATAGTGAGGTATAGCTTGGAAGCGTGTAAAAGCATCCCGCCCCAACAGGGCGTGATATCCGCTGCTGAAAGGGGCCACTTGGAAGGTTATTTCTCCGAACCAATAGTTCTCCGGTGATCTGAATACCACGTCAAGTGTGATTTTACCCGCGCACCGCGCCTCCCGACTAGGAATAATTCCCCGGAAGGTTGTGTTACTTTGTTTGATGCGGCTCCTGTCTATTTCCATTTTATGGAGTGTGTCCTCATAAATGAGATTTAGTCCGCTGCCGCCGTCCATGAGGACCTTGGTGAGTCGAAACCCATCCACGATGGGGCCGAGGACTAACGCGGCTGGTGTTCGTGCTGTTCTGTACTTTGGTTCGTCACCGGCGTTGAATGTTATAGTCGTGTCGTTCCATGGGTTTATTACAGCAATTTGGCAGACTTCGTTAAGCTCGCGAAGAGCCCTTTTGCGCTTGTTATTTGAAGCTAATGTCTCGAAGACTGTCAATACCCTTGGGTCTTCTTCTTCTAGGGGGTGTTGTTCTGGGGCGTCCTTGATAAGGATGTCCTCGCCGCTCTTGGCTACCTGTCATAGTATCCAACATGCTCTAAGGCTGTGGGTTGCCACGGTATCTGTTGTTGTATGTATTTTGCATGGGCCATCGAGCCACCCTTCCAGAACAGTGCCTTGTCGTATAGTGGCTTTGTGTTTTTTGACTGTTGGATTGGGCGTGCCACGAGGGTACGCCCTTTTCGCCTATAGGGGAAGTTGGGTTGGGGCTGGTGGTTCCCAGCGAGCTACTCGAGTTTCCCAGGCACTTTCCATCGTGCAGTATTTTTGTACGATGGTTGCTAAGTCAGCAAATTTTATTATGCGCTGCGATTGACGGCGTTGAGGATTCCTTCTTCCGCACAGTTTTTGCAGAACGCTGATATTGCGTCCTCGTCACGGCAATCCTTTACCTTGTCCTTGACAAGGAGGAATCTGGCCCAAAAGTGTTGGACCTTCTCCTGAGGTTGCTGTTTTATGCTCATGAGAGCCTCAATATCCGGGTGGGCGGGTGGAATTAAATTCGAACCCCGACCTAGCCGGTTGTCCGGAGTCCGAAGACCTTCTGGACTAGACAGTCCGGTTTCTGGAATATCTTCCGATTGTTTGGAACCGGCGTCCGATGCTATGTTTGAAGGGCTAGTTGTGTCCTTTCATGGGTGAGTATCCGGCTCTTCATGAACGGCGACCCGAACATAGTCCGTCTTTAATATAGAAGAAGACTCGCTGTCCTGCTCCAGGACTGCCGTGATCTGGTGGGTGACCGGTGGGATTTCGGTTCCTCCTAGATCGGTTTTAGGCCCGATCTGATTGTAACCTGTAGCAATTCCCAAAGCAGCGATGCGATCTAGGAGCTCGTTTAAGGACAAAAACTCAACCGGATCCATCTGCTTGGAGTGCTTGGAGTTGATGCGAAGGGGATTTTCGATGGCCCGAGAGGTCATCGTCGGCCCCGCGGCCGAACGGGCGATCATAGTAAAGTCGCCCAGCCGGAGGGTTTGGCCCGAGGCCAAAACTACCCCTGTGGTACTATTGTCTTTAATGACAAGGAGAGCCATCAAGCCTTTCATCGACGACATAGTGGAACTCTCAATGAAAGCACCAATGTCGGTGCCAAAACCGGCGGATGTCAGGTAGGGGGTCCCGAACTGTGCGTCTAGGATCGATGGTAACAAGAGACAGGGGACACAATGTTTACCTAGGTTCAGGCCCTCTCTATGGAGGTAAAACCCTATGTCCTCCTTGATTGATATTGATGAATATGAGTGTTACAAGAGTGGATCTACCACGAGATCGTAATGGCTAAGCCCTAGAAGTCTAGCCAATGTAGGTATGGTAATGAGTATATGTGATGTCCTTTCCGGACTACCCCCTTCGGTTTATATAGACACTGAGGGGATCTAGGGTTTACATGGAGTCGGTTACATAAGAAGGAATCTTCGGTTGCCAAGCTTGCCTTCCACACCAAGTAGAGTCCAATCCAGACACGGTGCAGTCTTCGACGTTCATGTCTTCACAGCCCACTAGTCCGGCCCATGGATAACAGGCCGGACGCCTGAGGACCCCTTAGTCCAGGACTCCCTCTGGGGGCGCCATGGAGCAGGGGCTGAGGTTTCGCGGCTCGGGAGAAGGGAGCTTCCGGGGAGAAGGTGATTTGGCGCCCACGAGGTATGAATGGGGGGGATTGGGAGGGGTGTGGAACCATGTTTTGCGGACGCATTTGTCTAAAATGTGAGGGGGAGTTACAGTCCTACCCCTACCTTTAGGCTTCTCAGCTTGGGTCTGTATACTGAGGGTCGGGGATAGTAGAGTAACCTTGCTTCTCCCCAAATAGTGGGCGAGAGCGATTTCGGGCGAGGAGGGTGTGTTTTGAAATATAGTGGGCGCGAGCGATTTCGGGCGAGGAGAGCGTGTTTTGAAATAGTGGGCGCGAGCTATTTCGGGTGAGGAGAGCATGTTTTGGCGACCATGGTTTATGAATTATTCGGCACATGTCATTTCGGCCTAGGAGAAGGCGCTCTTGGATGAAGTTACGAACCTACCCTCGATGCAGAATGGGCCAACAATGCGTCTCCCACATAGGACGACAATTTGGCGTCTCCCAATTGCTCGGCCGAATTCCACCGAGCAGAGGATGTTTAACGGTTCGTTCAAAATTTGGGAGAACGAGCATCCATGTCTACCTTACCAAGTCGATTCGAATCAAATTTAGAAATATTAGCTTGCCACTTCTTTTTTAGATGGAGAGATGATGCTCTGGAGTAATGTGTTTTTACATGCTCGTTGCTAGCGATTTACTATATGACAAATAGTTGACCCACTCAAAAACGGGAATCAAACCCAAAATGAAATATCTTGATTCAATGAAATAGCTCATTCACCAGGTCAAAATAGTGAACTAAATCCAAAATTGAACACCTCAATCGAATAGCATGTTGTACAGTATTATAGTACTCCATGAACATGTTGAAAGTCAAATTAATGAACTTGTTTGATACACGCATATATCCGTTCATGTGTGGATTGCAGACAACATGTTCTCCAATTTAAATATTTGAATGATAGTTTATATCGAAACATGGTTTATATTAGTCTTTGATGCATAAAACGTGACCTCCCCCTCTCCCGGACTCCTGCTCTCTCTCTCTCTCTCCAACAATCTTAAATTCTGTCGCACGCATCCAACACACAAACCTTGTTGGTTCTCTCTCTTTCTCTCCATCTCTCTCTCTCTTTGTGTGTGTGCGTGGGGGGGGGGTCTTTCTAGTTCGCATGCATATATACTCCATCTATAGGTCTCTCTCGCACTGTATGTATGATTCTCTAGTACAAGCTAGAAATCTTGCCTGTAACTCTCTCACGCACCACTCTATTGTCTTGGAGCTCTTCCCCCTCTCTCTCAAACTCTCCATTTACCAGGGTCACACATACACATGCATATCTCACTCGCACTCGATAGGCCCATCTAAAACTCTATCTCTCTCCCTCGTTCTCTCTCCATCTCTCACACACACACAATCTCATGCCTGTAGCTATCCAAGTATGATGGTCTCTCACTCAATTGTAGGCACACACAGTCCCCCCTATATGTATATGACTAGCTAATCTTAGTCTCCATCACAACCATGTGCATGGTCTATCTCGATTTCTCCCGGGGCATCTTTCTATCGCGCACGCACCTCCCTCGATCTCCCACCCATATAGTCCCCTCACGATCTCGAGGGGGTCTCTCTATCACAAACACACCCTCTCGCCCTCCCCATGCGTCCATGTTCTCCACGTGTCCCTCTCGACCTTTGTTCCTTGTTGGCCAGACCTCTATTTGTCATGTGCTATAGGTGTGTCTCTCTCCGTTGCAAACAATCACACACTAGCTATCTTCGTGTATTTCCTCGCCTCGCTTTTCTATCTTGGAGATGCATGCGTGATATGTTTGCCTAAGAAACAAAAAAACACACACTCTCTCTCTAATTTATTGTTTGTTGTCACTTTCTCTTTCACACACATACTCTTTTTGCACACTTACTCATTCTCCTTCACACGCACTTGATCCCTCTCGACTTAGGCACTCTCCTCGGTCCATAGCATATTGATTTATTGAAAAGTCAAACATCACAAATTTTGACCATGTACGTGGAGAAAAACAATTACATCTGGAATGGCAAACATATACCATTAGATTCACCATGAGATGTAGTTTTGTATGATGTATCTTTGGTATTGAAGATATAGATAACACTTGTGTAAACCTGATCAAAGTTTCCAAAGTTTGACTTCTAAAAAAATTACATGCACTGCATTATCGAGCGGATGGAATATCTCTTTCCCCTCTCAGCTATTTGACGCACCACTCAGCCTTAGCGGGGCTCCTCAATCTCTCTCAAACTTTATATCTCCCTGGTTCACACATACACATGTCTCGCTCACACTATACATATAAACCCATCCAACACTCTCCGCCCTTGTTCTCTCTCTATGTGACACACACCCCCCTAATAAGTACCATAACCCCTCACTCCATCATTGGCGCAAGCACTCCCCCCTAAGTATGATTATCTCTCACTAGCCATCAGGAACACACGTATTGTCTCCTTCCATCCATACGTCTATCTCGATATCTCTCGGGATAACTTCAATCGCGCACACACTTTGTCACTCAATCTCCCACCCATGTAGTCCCATCACGATCTCCAGGGGATCTCTCTATGACAAAGATACACTCTCTCCTCCCCATGTCTGCATTTTCTCCGTACGTCTCTCGACCTCTCTCCCTTGTTTGTCAGACCCCTCTTGGCCATGTGCTAGGGGTCTTTCTCTCTCGGTTGCAAACAACCACACACTATCCCTCACCTTGCTTCCGTTGTCGAAGATGCATGTGTGATATGTTTGCATAAGACACACACATTTTTTCTCGACTTTTATCGAGTGTTGTCCATGTCTCTTTCACACACGCACACACACTTTTTTCACTCACTCTTTCTATTTCACTCTCTCTCTCTAGTTAGGGACTCTCTCACGTCCATAAGCATATGGATGTTTTGAAAAGTCAAACCTCAGAAAAGTTTGACCAGGTATATGTGGAGAAAAACATTTACATCTGGAAAGATCATTAGATTCATCACAACATGTACCTACTTCATACTATCATTTATATTTGGTATTGTAGATATAAGTAATTTCTTTATAAACTTGGTCAAAGTTTCAAAAGTTTGACTTTTAAGAAAATGTTGGAACTACATTATCGAACGGAGGGTGTAGCTCTCTCTCTCTCTGCTATCTCTCACGGGCCTCCCCTCTCACACACTCTATACCGACGGATTATACGCTCACCGTGTCAGCGTATAGCTCCGTATATTGTTTAGTTGACCAGTCAACCAGTCCACATGCTGCCTTGCCAGCTTGTGTTCTATATCTTCGTGTGCTGGCCCATGTGGCAGTGGGTGAAAATAAGTAAATGAGAGGCCCATCTGACACGCGGTAAAGTAAACAAAGTTGAAACCACTTGGGGTAGCACCCCGCATGCTAGTAAATTGAGGGCGCATTGAGGACACACTTCTTCCGTGTGGAGGACGCACTCACGCAGAATTCACCATTGCGCGGTGGCATGCACAGAAGGACGCACTCGCGCACACCCAGCACACAACACACACCAGCACACGTGTACACCGGCATCGCCGCCGGTTGAGATGGACGGCGAGGCAGCCAACAAGCGGAGGCGGCTCGAGCCAAAACCGCATCCGGCGAGCCTGGACTTCATCAGCAGCCTCCTCGATGACATGTTGCTCGTTATCATCGGCCTCCTCCCCACCAAATCTGCCGTGCGGACCGCCCTGCTCTCTCGACGGTGGCGCCGCCTCTGGCGCCGCGTCCCCATCAACCTCACCGTCGACAGCTGCCTCTGCGACGGGGATTGCAAACGCATGGCCGCAGTCTCCAAGATGCTTTCATCACACCCTAGGCCAGCCAGACGCCTTGACATCGGCATGTTCAGTACCAACTGCAAGGTCCAACCCAAGTTCGACGAGTGGTTCTTATCCCCCGCCCTAGATCAGCTCGAGGAGCTCAGCTTTGAAGCTGGACGATATCGTTCTCTGCCGCCGTCCGCGCTCCGCCTCGCGCCACCGCTGCGCTGCGCCAGCTTCAGCTCCTGCTATCTTCCCCAGATTAATGCTGCGCCTGCCCTTCTTCTCCCTCAACTCAAGCAGCTCGACCTCTTCGACGTTGTCATCTCGAAGAAGGCTATGGAGTACCTGCTCCACAGGTCTACTGCGCTCGAGTACCTTCATCTTGAGCAGATCCATGGGTTCATTAGCCTCCACAATGCCTCGACGAATCTCCAATGGATTTATGTGTCTTGCTGGCCCCGCAACAAGACATCAATTGGGAAGAGATCACTCCAGCTATTCCATGTTATGGTCATTGAGAATGCTCCTTTCCTTGAGAGATTGCTTGTATCAGATCTAGAAGGTCCAACAAAAATCAGGGTCATTGACGCACCGAAATTGATAGCGTTAGTGCACTCATCTACCAAATTCTCTGAACTCTTTATTGGATCAGTAATCGTTCAGGTCCATCACTCATCTTCTTCTCCGTCTTATTGAAATTCACATTTTTAAATTTCTTCTTGATGTATTTATGACCGTCTTCCAGAAAATGATTCCCAAAAGCTTGACCTAGTCTATGCGCGGAGTGAAGATCTTGGCAATAAAATCCATCGGCCCCAATTTGGATCAAGTTGTTGGATTACTTACATGCTTTCCGTGCACGGAGAAGCTACTCATCGAGGTGAAACTTCTTTCCTATTAGTAAACAATAATCACAACCTAGCTCAAAATTTTCGTAATTTTCCCAAAGTACGATGACAAGTGTAATGTTCAAAACTACATCTATGCACAGCACTGAAAGAAATGTTTTTAGTATTTTTTCTCACGTGATCACCTGCATCATTTTGTTGTTGTACTACTATAGTAGCCTAGGCTAGTGATAGTGGAAAGTAACTTAGACTATTCCAGTAACTCTATGGTTACCCTAAGAGAAAGTACTACCTCCGTCCTGGTTTACTCTTCCTATTTTGTAGTATCAAAATTTGACCATTCCATTGCTCACCTGGTGCCCCAATCTGGATTACCTAATTTGCTCTGGTGCCGAATTAATAACTCACGCAATGAAAAAACACTTGCGTGGGAGAAAGAGAGAGGACCGAGGCAATAAAAAAACACTTGTTTGGGAGAGTGAGAGGCTGGTGTAGTGATAACCCACAAGTATAGGGGATCGCAACAGTTTTCGAGGGTAGAGTATTCAACCCAAATTTATTGATTCGACACAAGGGGAGCCAAAGAATATTCTCAAGTATTAGCAGTTGAGTTGTCAGTTCAACCACACCTGGAAACTTAATATCTACAGCAAAGTGTTTAGTAGCAAAGTAATATGATAAGAGTGGTAACGATAGCAAAGGGTAATGGTAGAAAAAGTAACGTTTTTGGTATTTTGTAGTGATGATAGCAATAGCAACGAAAAAGTAAATAAGCGAGGAACAATATATGGAAAGCTCGTAGGCAATGGATCAGTGACAGAAAATTATGCCAGATGCGGTTCATCATGTAACAATCATAACCTAGGGTGACACAGAACTAGCTCCAATTCATCAATGTAATGTGGGCATGTATTCCGAATATAGTCATACGTGCTTATGGAAAAGAACTTGCATGACATCTTTTGTCCTACCCTCTCGTGGCAGCGGGGTCCTAGTGGAAACTAAGGGATATTAAGGCCTCCTTTTAATAGAGTACCGGACCAAAGCATTAACTCATAGTGAATACACGAACTCCTCAAACTACGGTCATCACCGGTAAGTATCCCGATTATTGTCACTTTGGGGTTAACAGATCATAACACATAATAGGTGACTATAGACTTGCAAGATAGGATCAACAACTCTCATATATTGATGAAAACATAATAGGTTCAGATCTGAAATCATGGCACTCGGGCCCTAGTGACAAGCATTAAGCACGACAAAGTCATAGCAACATCAATCTCAGAACATAGTGGATACTAGGGATCAAACCCTAACAAAACTAACTCGATTACATGATAAATCTCATCCAACCCATCACCGTCCAGCAAGCCTACGATGGAATTACTCACGCACAGCGGTGAGCATCATGAAATTGGTGATGGAGGAAGGTTGATGGTGACGATGGTGACGGATTCCCCTCTCCGGAGCCCCGAACGGACTCCAGATCAGCCCTCCCGAGAGGTTTTAGGGCTTGGCGGCGGCTCCGTATCGTAAAACGTGATGAATCCTTCTCTCTGATTTTTTTTCTCTCTAAAACCAAATATATAGAGTTGTAGTTGAGGTCGGAGGAGCTCCAGGGGGCCCACGAGGTAGGGGGGCGCGCCCTAGGGGGCAGGTGAGCCCCCCACCCACGTGGCTAGGGTGTGGGCCCCCTGGTCTTCATATTTTGCAAGGATTTTTTATTATTTCCAAATAGATGTTACGTGAAGTTTCAGGTCATTCCGAGAACTTCTGTTTCTGCACATAAATAACACCATGGTAATTCTGCTGAAAACAGCGTCAGTCCGGGTTAGTTCCATTCAAATCATGCAAGTTAGAGTCCAAAGCAAGGGCAAAAGTGTTTGGAAAAGTAGATACGATGGAGACGTATCAACTCCCCCAAGCTTAAACCTTTGCCTGTCCTCAAGAAATTCAGTTGATAAACTGAAAGTGATAAAGAAAAACTTTTACAAACTCTGTTTGCTCTTGTTGTTGTAAATATGTAAAGCCAGCATTCAAGTTTTTAGCAAAGATTATAAACTAACCATATTGACAATAACGCATAGGTCTCATGTTTACACATATCAATGGCATAATCAACTAGCGAGCAATAATAATAAATCTCGGATGACAACACTTTCTCAAAACAATCATAATATGATATAACAAGATGGTATCTCGCTAGCCCTTTCTGAGATCGCAAAACATAAATGCAGAGCACCTTTAAAGATCAAGGACTGACTAGACATTGTAATTCATGGTAAAAGAGACCTAGTCAAGTCATACTCAATGTAAACTAACAATAATGAATGCAAATGACAGTGGTGCTCTACAACTGGTGCTTTTTAATAAGAGGATGATGACTCAACATGAAAGTAAATAGATAGGCCCTTCGCAGAGGGAAGCAGGGATTTGTAGAGGTGCCAGAGCTCAGTTTCGAAATAGAGGTGAATAATGTTTTGAGCGGTATACTTTCATTGTCAACATAACAACCAAGAGATGGTGATATCTTCCATGCTACACACATTATAGGCGGTTCCCAAGCAGAATGGTAAAGGTTATACCCCCCTCCACCAACAAGCATCAATCCATGGCTTGCTCGAAACAATGAGTGCCTCCAACTAACAAGAGTCCCAGGGGGAGTTTTGTTTGCACTTATTTTGATTTAGTTTGCATAAAGCATGGGACTGGGCATCCCGGTGACCAGCCATTTTCTCGTGAGTGAGGAGTGGAGTCCACTCCTCTTGAGAATAACCCGCCTAGCATGGAAGATACGAACAGCCCTAGTTGATACATGAGCTATTCGAGCATACAAAATAGGATATTTATTTGAAGGTTTAGAGTTTGGCACATACAAATTTACTTGGAACGACAGGTAGATACCGTATATAGGTAGGTATAGTGGACTCATATGGCATAACTTTGGGGTTTATGGAGTTGGATGCATAAGCAGTATTCCTGCTTAGTACAGGTGAAGGCTAGCAAAAGACTGGGAAGTGACCAGCTAGAGAGCGACAACAGTCATGAACATGCATTAAAATTAATCAACACCGAATGCAAGCATGAGTAGGATATAATCCACCATGAACATAAATATCATGAAGGCTATGTTGATTTTGTTTCAACTACATGCGTTTACATGTGCCAAGTCAAATCACTTAAATCATTCAGAGGAGGATACCACCCTATCATACCACATCACAACCATTTTAATAGCATGTTGGCACACAAGGTAAACCATTATAAGCTCCTAGCTAATTAAGCATGGCAGAACAAACTATGATCTCTAGTTGTCATTGCAAATATGTTTATTCATAATAGGCTGAATCAGGAACGGTGAACTTATCATATTTACAAAAACAAGAGAGGTCGAGTTCATACCAGCTTTTCTCATCTCAATCAGTCCATCATATATCGTCATAATTGCCTTTCACTTGCACGACCGAACAATGTGGATAATAATAATAGTGCACGTGCATTGGACTCAGCTGGAATCTGCAAGCATTCCATAAACATGAGAAGACAAGGCAATATGGGCTCTTTTGTCAGATCAACAATAATGCATATAAGAGCCACTTCAACAATTTAATTATGGTCTTCTGCTATCGACCCCCAAAGAAAAGAAATGAAATAAAACTATTTACACGGGAAAGCTCCCAACAAGCAAAAGAAGAACATGAAATCTTTTTGGATTTTCTTTTTAATTACCACTACAAGCATGGAAAGTAAACTAATTAAAAACTACAACTAATTTTTTTTTCTTTTTTATTAAGGTTTATTAAACACACAAGAAGAAAGCATAAAAAGGGAAATAAACTAGCATGGATGATACAATGAAAAAGTATGAGCACCGACATCTAGCAATGAGTGTGTGAACATGAATGTAATGTCGGTGAGAAATACGTACTCCCCCAAGCTTAGGCTTTTGGCCTAAGTTGGTCTATGGCCACGGTTGGCCTAGAGGATATCCATAGTAATAGTTGGGGTCGTACTGAGATGCAGCGGCTATCGCCTCTTGAGCTGCAGCGTGGCGACGAGCGGCCTCCACCCTCCTCTCGTACTCATGTGCCTCCTCTCTGGTAATAACATATCTTCCTTTTGCCTAATAATCAAAAAAGGCAGGAGCAGGGAGAGTAATACGGACAGCACGGCGTCTGTCAAAGATTAGGCGATACTGGGGAGGTGATTCATTCCTCTCGACAAACTGGTGGTGAACCATAGCCTCATAATCCAAATAAGCAGGAGGCAGCTCAATATCATCTTCACGTATGGCTATACCAAGAAAATTAGCTATGCGGGTTGCATAAATTCACCCAAAGAAATCTCCATTAAATCTATTAAGATGCAACCTACGTGCAAAAATGGCTCCCAAATTATAAGATCTATCTCCTAACACAGCACTCCTAAGAATACTGAGGTCAGGGACACACATATTGACGGATTTCATAGTAATTTCAAAAAAATTCCTACGCACACGCAAGATCATGGTGATGCATAGCAACGAGAGGGGAGAGTGTGATCTACGTACCCTTGTAGATCGACAACGGAAGCGTTAGCACAACGTGGTTGATGTAGTCGTACGTCTTCACGGCCCGACCGATCAAGCACCGAAACTACGGCACCTCCGAGTTCTCGCACACGTTCAGCTCGATGACGATCCCCGAACTCCGATCCAGCAAAGTGTCGGGGAAGAGTTCTATTAGCACGACGGCGTGGTGACGATCTTGATGTACTACCGTCGCAGGGCTTCGCCTAAGCACCTCTATGATATTATTGAGGACTATGGTGGAAGGGGGCACCGCACACGGCTAAGAATATGATCACGTGGATCAACTTGTGTGTCTGGGGTGCCCCCTTGCCCCCGTATATAAAGGATCAAGGGGAGGAGGCCGGCCGGCCCCAATGGTGCGCCAAGGAGGAGTCCTCCTCCTAGTAGGAGTAGGACTCCTACTAGGAGGGGGAAAGAAGTGGGGAGGGAGAAGGAAAGGGGGGCGCCGCCCCCCCTCTCCTAGTCCAATTCGGAACAGGGGGGAGGAGGTGCGCGGCCCACCCTGGCTGCCCCTCTCTCTCTCCACTAAGGCCCATATGGCCCATTACTTCTCCCGGGGGGGTTCCGGTAACCCTCCGGCTCTCCGGTTTTCTCCGAAATCACCCGGAACACTTCCGGTGTCCGAATATAGCCGTCCAATATATCAATCTTTATGTCTCGACCTTTTCGAGACTCCTCGTCATGTCCGTGATCACATCCGAGACTCCGAACTAACTTCGGTAGATCAAAACTCATAAACTCATAATATAACTGTCATCGAAACCTTAAGCGTGCGGACCCTACGGGTTCGAGAATAATGTAGACATGACCGAGACACGTCTCCAGTCAATAACCAATAGCGGAACCTGGATGCCTATATTGGCTCCTACATATTCTATGAAGATCTTTTATCGGTCAGACCGCATAACAACATACGTTGTTCCCTTTGTCATCGGTATGTTACTTGCCCGAGATTCGATCGTCGGTATCTCAATACCTAGTTCAATCTCGTTACCGGCAAGTCTCTTTACTCGTTTCGTAATACATCATCTTGCAACTAACTCATTAGTTGTAATGCTTGCAAGGCTTATGTGATGGGCATTACCGAGAGGGCCCAGAGATACCTCTCCGACAATCGAAGTGACAAATCCTAATCTCGAAATACGCCAACCCAACATTCACCTTTGGAGACACCTATAGAGCTCCTTTATAATCACCCAGTTACGTTGTGACGTTTGGTAGCACACAAAGTGTTCCTCTGGTAAGCGGGAGTTGCATAATCTCATAGTCATAGGAACATGTATAAGTCATGAAGAAAGCAATAGCAACATACTAAACGATCGGGTGCTAAGCTAATGGAATGGGTCATGTCAATCAGATCATTCACCTAATGATGTGATCCCGTCAATCAAATAAGAACTCTTTGTCCATGGTTAGGAAACATAACCATCTTTGATCAACGAGCTAGTCAAGTAGAGGCATACTAGTGACGTTTGGTTTGTCTATGTATTCACACAAGTATTATGTTTCCGGATAATACAATTCTAGCATGAATAATAAACATTTATCATGATATAAGGAAATAACATAATAACTTTATTATTGCCTCTAGGGCATATTTCCTTCAGTCTCCCACTTGCACTAGAGTCAATAATCTAGATTACCTAGTAATGATTCTAACACCCATGGAGCCTTGGTGCTGATCATGTTTTGCTCGTGGAAGAGGCTTAGTCAACGGGTCTGCTACATTCAGATCCGTATGTATCTTGCAAATCTCTATGTCTCCCACCTGGACTAGATCCTGGATGGAATTGAAGCGTCTCTTGATGTGCTTGGTTCGCTTGTGAAATCTGGATTCCTTTGCCAAGGCAATTGCACCAGTATTATCACAAAAGATTTTCATTGGACCCGATGCACTAGGTATGACACCTAGATCGGATATGAACTCCTTCATCCAGACTCCTTCGTTTGCTGCTTCCGAAGCAGCTATGTATTCCGCTTCACTTGTAGATCCCGCCACAACGCTTTGTTTAGAACTGCACCAACTGACAGCTCCACCGTTTAATAATACGTATCCGGTTTGTGATTTAGAATCGTCCGGATCAGTGTCAAAGCTTGCATCGACATAACCAGTTACGATTAGCTCTTTGTCACCTCCATAAACGAGAAACATATTCTTAGTCCTCTTCAGGCATTTCAGGATGTTCTTGACCGCTGTCCAGTAATCCACTCCTGGATTACTTTGGTACCTCCCTGCTAGACTTATAGCAAGGCACACATCAGGTCTGGTACACAGCATTGCATACATGATAGAGCCTATGGCTGAAGCATAGGGAACATCTTTCATTTTCTCTCTATCTTTTGCAGTGGTCGGGCATTGAGTCTGACTCAACTTCACACCTTGTAACACAGGCAAGAACCCTTTCTTTGCTTGATCCATTTTGAACTTCTTCAAAACTTTGTCAAGGTATGTGCTTTGTGAAAGTCCAATTAAACGTCTTGATCTATCTCTATAGATCTTTATGCCTAATATGTAAGCAGCTTCACCGAGGTCTTTCATTGAAAAACTCTTATTCAAGTATCCCTTTATGCTATCCAGAAATTCTATATCATTTCCAATCAGTAATATGTCATCCACATATAATATCAGAAATGCTACAGAGCTCCCACTCACTTTCTTGTAAATACAGGCTTCTCCAAAAGTCTGTATAAAACCAAATGCTTTGATCACACTATCAAAGCGTTTATTCCAACTCCGAGAAGCTTGCACCAGTCCATATATGGATCGCTGGAGCTTGCACACTTTGTTAGCTCCCTTTGGATCGACAAAACCTTCTGGTTGTATCATATACAACTCTTCTTCCAGAAATCCATTCAGGAATGCAGTTTTTACATCCATCTGCAAAATTTCATAATCATAAAATGCGGCAATTGCTAACATGATTCAGACAGACTTAAGCATCGCTACGGGTGAGAAGGTCTCATCGTAGTCAATCCCTTGAACTTGACGAAAACCTTTTGCGACAAGTCGAGCTTTGTAGACAGTAACATTACCGTCAGCGTCAGTCTTCTTCTTGAAGATCCATTTATTCTCAATTGCTTGCCGATCATTGGGCAAGTCAACCAAAGTCCACACTTTGTTCTCATACATGGATCCCATCTCAGATTTCATGGCTTCAAGCCATTTTGCGGAATCTGGGCTCACCATCGCTTCTTCATAGTTCGTAGGTTCATCATGATCTAGTAGCATGACTTCCAGAACAGGATTACCGTACCACTCTGGCGCGGATCTCACTCTGGTTGATCTACGAGGTTCAGTAGTATCTTGTTCTGAAGTTTCATGATCATTATCATTAGCTTCCTCACTAATTGGTGTAGGTGTCACAGAAACAGGTTTCTGTGATGTACTATTTTCCAATAAGGGAGTAGGTACAGTTACCTCGTCAAGTTCTACTTTCCTCCCACTCACTTCTTTCGAGAGAAACTCCTTCTCCAGAAAGTTTCCGAATTTAGCAACAAAAGTCTTGCCTTCGGATCTGTGATAGAAGGTGTATCCAATAGTTTCCTTTGGATATCCTATGAAGACACATTTCTCCGATTTGGGTTCGAGCTTATCAGGTTGAAGATTTTTAACATAAGCATCGCATCCCCAAACTTTCAGAAACGACAACTTTGGTTTCTTGCCAAACCACAGTTCATAAGGCGTCGTCTCAACGGATTTTGATGGTGCCCTATTTAACGTGAATGCGGCCGTCTCTAGAGCGTATCCCCAAAATGATAGTGGTAAATCAGTAAGAGACATCATAGATCGTACCATATCTAGTAAAGTATGATTACGACGTTCAGACACACCATTACGCTGTGGTGTTCCGGGTGGCGTGAGTTGCGAAACTATTCCACATTGTTTCAAATGTACACCAAACTCGTAACTCAAATATTCTCCTCCACGATCAGATCGTAGGAATTTTATTTTCTTGTTACGATGATTTTCAACTTCACTCTGAAATTCTTTGAACTTTTCAAACGTTTTAGACTTGTGTTTAATTAAGTAGATATACCCATATCTGCTTAAGTCATCTGTGAAGGTGAGAAAATAACGATATCCGCCACGAGCCTCAACATTCATCGGACCACATACATCTGTATGTATGATTTCTAACAAATCTGTTGCTCTCTCCATAGTACCGTAGAACGGTGTTTTTGTCATCTTACCCATAAGGCACGGTTCGCAAGTACCAAGTGATTCATAATCAAGTGGTTCCAAAAGCCCATCAGTATGGAGTTTCTTCATGCGCTTTATACCGATATGACCTAAACGGCAGTGCCAGAAATATGTTGCACTATCATTATCAACTCTGCATCTTTTGGTTTCAACACTATGAATATGTGTGTCACTACTATCGAGATTTAATAAGAATAGACCACTCTTTAAGGGTGCATGACCATAAAAGATATTACTCATGTAAATAGAACAACCATTATTCTCTGATTTAAATGAATAACCGTCTCGCATCAAACAAGATCCAGATATAATGTTCATGCTTAACACTGGCACCAAATAACAATTATTTAGGTCTAATATTAATCCCGAAGGTAGATGTAGAGGTAGCGCGCCGACTGCGATCACATCGACTTTGGAACCGTTTCCCACGCGCATCGTCACCTCGTCCTTAGCCAATCTTCGCTTAATCCATAGTCCCTGTTTTGAGTTGCAAATATTAGCAACAGAACCAGTATCAAATACCCAGGTGCTACTACGAGCATTAGTAAGGTACTCATCAATAACATGTATATCACATATACCTTTGTTCACCTTGCCATCCTTCTTATCCGCCAAATACTTGAGGCAGTTCCGCTTCCAGTGACCAGTCTGATTGCAGCAGAAGCACTCAATTTCAGGCTTAGGTCCAGGTTTGGGTTTCTTCTCTTGAGCAGCAACTTGCTTGCTGTTCTTTTTGAAGTTCCCCTTCTTCTTCCCTTTGCCCCTTTTCTTGAAACTAGTGGTCTTGTTGACCATCAACACTTGATGCTCCTTCTTGATTTCTACCTCCGTAGCTTTCAGCATTGCGAAGAGCTCGGGAATAGTCTTATTCATCCCTTGCATATTATAGTTCATCACGAAGCTCTTATAGCTTGGTGGGAGTGACTGGAGAATTCTGTCAATGACGCAATCATATGGAAGACTAACTCCCAATTGAATCAAGTGATTATTATACCCAGACATTTTGAGTATATGCTCACTGACAGAACTGTTCTCCTCCATCTTGCAGCTATAGAAATTATTGGAGACTTCATATCTCTCAATCCGGCATTTTCTTGAAATATTAACTTCAATTCCTGGAACATCTCATATGCTCCATGACGTTCAAAACATCGTTGAAGTCCTGATTCTAAGCCGTAAAGCATGGCACACTGAACTATCGAGTAGTCATCAGCTTTGCTCTTCCAGACGTTCATAACATCTGGTGTTGCTCCAGCAGCAGGCCGGGCACCCAGCGGTGCTTCCAGGACGTAATTCTTCTATGCAGCAATGAGGATAATCCTCAAGTTACGGACCCAGTCCGTGTAATTGCTACCATCATCTTTCAACTTTGCTTTCTCAAGGAACGCATTAAAATTCAACGGAACAACAACACAGGCCATCTATCTACAATCAAACATAGACAAGCAAGATACTATTAGGTACTAAGTTCATGATAAATTTAGGTTCAGTTAATCATATTACTTAAGAACTCCCACTTAGATAGACATCCCTCTAATCCTCTAAGTGATTACATGATCCAAATCAACTAAACCATGTCCGATCATCACGTGAGATGGACTAGTTTCATTGGTGAACATCGCTATGTTGATCATATCTGCTATATGATTCACGCTCGACCTTTCGGTCTCTGTGTTCCGAGGCCATATCTGCATATGCTTGGCTCGTCAAGTATAACCTGAGTATTCCGCGTGTGCAACTGTTTTGCACCCGTTGTATTTGAATGTAGAGCCTATCACAACCGATCATCACGTGGTTTCTCAGCACGAAGAACTTTCGCAACGGTGCATACTCAGGGAGAACACTTCTTGATAATTAGTGAGAGATCATCTTATAATGCTACCGTCAATCAAAGCAAGATAAGATGCATAAAAGATAAACATCACATGCAATCAATATAAGTGATATGATATGGCCATCATCATCTTGTGCTTGTGATCTCCATATTCGAAGCACCGTCGTGATCACCATCGTCACCGGTGCGACACCTTGATCTCCATCGTAGCATCGTTGTCGTCTCGCCAATCTTATGCTTCCACGACTATGGCTACCGCTTAGTGATAAAGTAAAGCATTACAGCGCGATTGCATTGCATACAATAAAGCGACAACCATATGGCTCCTGCCAGTTGCCGATAACTCGGTTACAAAACATGATCATCTCATACAATAAAATTTAGCATCATGTCTTGACCATATCACATCACAACATGCCCTGCAAAAACAAGTTAGACGTCCTCTACTTTGTTGTTGCAAGTTTTACGTGGCTGCTATGGGCTTAAGCAAGAACCAATCTTACCTACGCATCAAAACCACAACGATAGTTTGTCAAGTTGGTGCCGTTTTAACCTTCGCAAGGACCGGGCGTAGCCACACTCGGTTCAACTAAAGTTGGAGAAACTGTCACCCGCTAGCCACCTTTGTGCAAAGCACGTCGGGAGAACCGGTCTCGCGTAAGCGTACGTGTAATGTCGGTCTAGGCCGCTTCGTCCAACAATACCGCCGAACCAAAGTATGACATGCTGGTAAGCAGTAGGACTTATATCGCCCACAACTCACTTGTGTTCTACTCATGCATATAACATCAACACATAAAACCTAGGCTCTGATACCACTGATGGGTTTCGTAGTAATTTCAAAAAAATTCCTACGCACACGCAAGATCATGGTGATGCATAGCAACGAGAGGGGAGAATGTGATCTACGTACCCTTGTAGATCGACAACGGAAGCGTTAGCACAACGTGGTTGATGTAGTCGTACGTCTTCACGGCCCGACCGATCAAGCACCGAAACTACGGCACCTCCAAGTTCTAGCACACGTTCAGCTCGATGACGATCCCCGAACTCCGATCCAGCAAAGTGTCGGGGAAGAGTTCTATTAGCACGACGGCGTGGTGATGATCTTGATTTACTACCTTCGCAGGGCTTCGCCTAAGCACCGCTATGATATTATAGAGGACTATGGTGGAAGGGGGCACCGCACACGGCTAAGAATATGATCACGTGGATCAACTTGTGTGTCTGGGGTGCCCCCTTGCCCCCGTATATAAAGGATCAAGGGGAGGAGGTCGGCCGGCCCCTATGGCGCGCCAAGGAGGAGTCCTCCTCCTAGTAGGAGTAGGACTCCTACTAGGAGGGGGAAAGAAGTGGGGAGGGAGAAGGAAAGGGGAGCGCCGCCCCCCCTCTCCTAGTCCAATTCGGACTAGGGGGGAGGAGGCGCGCGGCCCACCCTGGCTGCCCCTCTCTCTCTCCACTAAGGCCCATATGGCCCATTACTTCTCCCGGGGGGGTTCCGGTAACCCTCTCCGGTTTTCTCCGAAAATCACCTCGGAAACACTTACGGTATCCGAATATTAGCCGTCTAATATATCAATCTTTATGTCTCGGACCATTTCGAGGATTCCTCATTATGTCCGTGATCACATCCGGGACTCCGAACTAACTTCGGTACATCAAAACTCATAAACTCATAATATAACTGTCATCGAAACCTTAAGCGTGCGGACCCTACGGGTTCGAGAACAATGTAGACATGACCGAGACACGTCTCCGGTCAATAACCAATAGCGGAACCTGGATGCTCATATTGGCTCTTACATATTCTACGAAGATCTTTACAGACCGCATAACAACATATGTTGTTCCCTTTGTCATCGGTATGTTACTTGCCCGAGATTCGATCGTCGGTATCTCAATACCTAGTTCAATCTCGTTACCGGCAAGTCTCTTTACTCGTTTCGTAATACATCATCTTGCAACTAACTCATTAGTTGTAATGCTTGCAAGGCTTCTGTGATGTGCATTACCGAGAGGGCCCAAAGATACCTCTCCGACAATCGGAGTGACAAATACTAATCTCGAAATACGCTAACCCAACATTCACCTTTGGAGACACCTGTAGAGCTCCTTTATAATCACCCAGTTACGTTGTGATGTTTGGTAGCACACAAAGTGTTCCTCTGGTAAATGGGAGTTGCATAATCTCATAGTCATAGGAACATGTATAAGTCATGAAGAAAGCAATAGCAACATACTAAACGATCTTGTGCTAAGCTAATGGAATGGGTCATGTCAATCAGATCATTCACCTAATGATGTGATCCCGTCAATCAAATAAGAACTCTTTGTCCATGGTTAGGAAACATAACCATCTTTGATCAATGAGCTAGTCAAGTAGAGGCATACTAGTGACGTTTGGTTTGTCTATGTATTCACACAAGTATTATGTTTCCGGATAATACAATTCTAGCATGAATAATAAACATTTATCATGATATAAGGAAATAACATAATAACTTTATTATTGCCTCTAGGGCATATTTCCTTCACATGTGACATGCCTCATCTTTACCATTAATGCATCTACCTATGAAGAGAGCAAAATAATGTATAGCAGGAAAGTGAATGCTCCCTATGGTAGCTTGTGTTATATCTCTAGATTACCCCACAGTTATACTAGCAAGAAAATCTCTAAATTCAGATTTGCGAGGTTCCCTGACACTACCCCATTGTGGAAGCTTGCAAGCAGTGGTAAAATCCTCTAAGTCCATAGTGTAAGAAATTTCATAAAGATCAAACAGGACAGTTGGAGAATTACGTGAAGATGAAAATTCAAACCTCCTCACAAAGGAACTAGTGAGATAGTGATACTGGCGGCACTTTTCTTCCTCGAAGCTCACAAGATCAGCGTTACGCAAATATGCGTTAAATTCTTCCTTAATTCCCGCTCGATCCATAAAGTTTTCTGAAGGCCATTCACAAGGACGACCTGGAGCGTTTCTTGGTGGCTCATCATCAGCATCATGCACTGCAAGCCTGGGCTCTTGTTTCCTTGAAGAGCCACCTTGGTAGATTTTCCTAAACATATTTCTTCCTCTGAAAAATTTCTGAAATTTTTAGTAACTTCAAATAAAAGTGAACCAAACTCAATAAAATTGATAGAAACTACTCCTACAAGTGCCTAGAGCTTATATCATGCATCAAAACTACTTTTGACCATATAAATTTGACATGCAAGCTCAAGAACAGGGTCACCTAAGCAGCAAAAATTTGCAATGAATAAAACACTAGAACAAAAACTAATTGGACCAATGGAGGAGTCACATACCAAGGAACAATCTCCCCAAGCAGTTTTGTGAGAGGTGCTTTGAGCAAGGAGATGAAGAATGGCAGCAAAATGAGCTAGAACTCGTGCTTGAGTTGGATATTCGTGTTTGTGGGAGGAAGAAGAAGTGTGTTGGTGCAGGAATAAGTGGAGGGGGCCACCGTGGGCCCACGAGGCAGGGGGCGCACCCAGGGGGTAGGGCGCGCCCTCCACCCTCATGGCCAGGTGGATGCCCCCCGTGCTGTGTTCTTGGTGGCAAATATTCTCAAATATTCCAGAAAAAATCATATTTAAATTTCAGGGCATTTGGAGAACTTTTATTTTCGGGTATTTTTATATTGCACGGATAATTCAGATAACAGACAAAAAAAATACTATTTTTATTTTATTTAATATAAATAACAGAAAGTAAAAGGACGGTACACAAGGTTGTGCCTTCTAGTTTCATCCATCTCATGATCATCAAAAGGAATCCACTAACAAGGTTGATCAAGTGTTGTTAACGAACTCATTCTAAATAACATGGAACTGGAGAAATTTCGAATAACACTATGTTACCTCAATGGGGATATGCAAATCCCCAATAATAAGAATATCATATTTCTTCTTGTTAGTAGGAAGAGGAAATTCAAAACCTCCAAATATAATCGATGGAATTTTTCCAATAGAGTTGATACTATGAACTTGAGGTTGTTTCCTCGGAAAGTGTACCATATGCTCATTGCCATTAACATGAAAAGTGACATTGCCTTTAGTGCAATCAATAACATTCCCTGCAGTATTCAGAAAGGGTGTTCCGAGAATAATAGACATACTATCGTCCTCGGGAATATCAAGAATAACAAAGTCCGTTAAAATAGTAACGTTTGCAACTACAACAGGCACATCCTCACAAATACCGACAGGTATAGCAGTTGATTTATCAGCCATTTGCAAAGATATTTCAGTAGGTGTCAACTTATTCAAATCAAGTCTACGATATAAAGAGAGAGGCATAACACTAACACCGGCCCCAAGATCACATAAAGCAGTTTTAACATAGTTTCTTTTAATGGAGCATGGTATAGTGAGTGCTCCTGGATCTCCAAGTTTCTTTGGTATTCCACCCTTAAAAGTATAATTAGCAAGCATGGTGGAAATTTCAGCTTTCGGTATCTTTCTTTTATTTGTAACAATATCTTTCATATACTTAGCATAAGGATTCATTTTGAGCATATCAGTTAATCGCATACGCAAAAAGATAGGTCTAATCATTTTAGCAAGGCGCTCAAAATCCTCATCATCCTTTTTCTTGGATGGTTTGGGAGGAAAGGGCATGGGTTTCTGAACCCATGGTTCTCTTTCTTTACCATGTTTCCTAGCAACAAAGTCTTTCTTATCATAACATTGATTCTTTGATTGTGGGTTATCAAGATCAACAACATGTTCAATTTCTATATCATTACCATTGCTAGGTTGAGCATCATCATGAACATTATTATTAACATTATCACTAGTTTTAGGTTCATTACCAGATTGTGTTTCAGCATCAGAAATAGAAATATCATTTGGATTCTCAGGTGTTTCAGCAATAGGTTCACTAGAAGCATGCAAAGTCCTATCATTTTTCTTTTTCTTCCTTTTAGAAGGACTAGGTGCATCTATATTATTTCTCTGAGAATCTTGCTCAATTCCCTTAGGGTGGCCTTCAGGATACAGAGATTCCTGAGTCATTCTACCACCTCTAGTCATAACTTTAACAACATTATCATTTTTCTTACTGTTCAGTTCATTGAGCAAATCATTTTGAGCCTTAAGTACTTGTTCTACTTGAGTGGTAACCATAGAAGCATGTTTGCTAATAAGTTTAAGTTCACCTTTGACATTAGCCACATAATCACCCAAGTGTTCAAGCATATTTGAATTGTATTTCAATTGTCTACCAAAATAAGCATTAAAATCTTCTTGCTTAGCCATAAATTTATCAAACTCATCTAAGCATGGGCTAGCAAACTTAGTAAATGGTATTTCATCTTTATCATATCTATAGAGAGAATTTACCTTTACTACCTGTGTCGGGTTATCAAGACCATGTACTTCTTCAATAGGTAATGGATTAAGATCATATGTTTCTTCAACAGGCGGTAAATTAAGACCGTGTATTTCTTTAATAGGAGGTAAATTCTTAACATCTTCAGTTTTAATACCTTTTTCTTTCATAGATTTCTTTGCCTCTTGCATATCTTCAGGACTGAGAAATAGAATACCCCTCTTCTTCAGAGTTGGTTTAGGAGTAGGCTCGGGAGCTGGCTCAGGAAGTGTCCAATTATTTTCATTTGTCAACATATTATTCAATAGAATTTCAGCTTCATCTGGTGTTCTTTCCCTAAAAACAGAACCAGCACAACTATCCAGGTAATCTCTGTAAGCATTGGTTAGTCCATTATAAAAGATATCAAGTATTTCATTTTTCTTAAGAGGATGATCAGGCAAAGCATTAAGTAATTGGAGAAGCCTCGCCCAAGATTGTGGGAGACTCTCTTCTTTAATTTGCATAGAGTTATATATATCCCTTAAAGCAGCTTGTTTCTTATGAGCAGGGAAATATTTAGCAGAGAAGTAATAAATCATATCCTGGGGACTAGGCACACAACCAGGATCCAGAGAATTAAACCATATCTTAGCATCACCCTTTAATGAGAAAGGAAATATTTTAAGGATATAAAAGTAACGAGTTCTCTCATCATTAGTGAATAGGGTAGCTATATCATTTAATTTAGTAAGATGTGCCACAAAAGTTTCAGATTCATAGCCATAAAAAGGATCTGATTCAACCAAAGTAATTATATCAGGGTCAACAGAGAATTCATAATCCTTATCAGTAACACAGATAGGTGAAGTAGCAAAAGCAGGGTCAGGTTTCAATCTAACATTAAGAGATTGCTGCTTGCATTTAGCTATTAACCTCTTGAGTTCATATCTATCTTTGCAAGCTAAAATTGCTAGAGCAACTTCTTTTTCAAAAACATAACCCTCAGGAATAACAGGTGATTCATATTCATTAGAGGGAGAGTCTTCATCACCACTTTCATCAATATTATCAGATTCAATATTTTCATTCTCTCTAACCCTAGCAAGTTGTTCATCAAGAAATTCACCAAGTGGCACAGTAGTATCAAGCATAGAAGTAGTTTCATCATAAGTATCATGCATAGCAGAAGTGGCATCATCAATAACATGCGACATATCAGAACGAATAGCAGAAGCAGGTTTAGATGTCACAAGCTTACTCAAAACAGAAGGTGAATGAAGTGCAGAGCTAGATGGCAGTTCCTCACCTCCCCTTGTAGTTGAGGGATAAATCTTGGTTTTTGGATCTCTCAAGTTCTTCATAAAGATAAGAAGATATAAATACCAAGTGACTCAAAGAATAGAGCTATGCTCCCCGGCAGCGGCGCCAGAAAATAGTCTTGATAACCCACAAGTATAGGGGATCGCAACAGTTTTCGAGGGTAGAGTATTCAACCCAAATTTATTGATTCGACACAAGGGGAGCCAAAGAATATTCTCAAGTATTAGCAGCTGAGTTGTCAATTCAACCACACCTGGAAACTTAATATCTGCAGCAAAGTGTTTAGTAGCAAAGTAATATGATAATAGTGGTAACGATAGCAAAGGGTAATGGTAGCAAAAGTAACGTTTTTGGTATTTTGTAATGATGATAGCAATAGCAACGGAAAAGTAAATAAGCGAAGAACAATATATGGAAAGCTCGTAGGCAATGGATCGGTGATAGAAAATTATGCCGGATGCGGTTCATCATGTAACAGTCATAACCTAGGGTGACACAGAACTAGCTCCAATTCATCAATGTAATGTAGGCATGTATTCCGAATATAGTCATACGTGCTTATGGAAAAGAAATTGCATGACATTTGTCCTACCCTCCTGTGGCAGCGGGGTCCTAGCGGAAACTAAGGGATATTAAGGCCTCCTTTTAATAGAGTACCAGACCAAAGCATTAACACATAGTGAATACATGAATTCCTCAAACTACGGTCACCACCGGTAAGTATCCCGATTATTGTCACTTCGGGGTTAACGGATCATAACACATAATAGGTGACTATAGACTTGCAAGATAGGATCAAGAACTCTCATATATTGATGAAAACATAACAGGTTCAGATCTGAAATCATGGCACTCGGGCCCTAGTGACAAGCATTAAGCATAGCAAAGTCATAGCAACATCAATCTCAGAACATAGTGGATACTAGGGATCAAACCCTAACAAAACTAACTCGATTACATGATAAATCTCATCCAACCCATCATTATCCAGCAAGCCTACAATGGAATTACTCACGCACGGCGGTGAGCATCATGAAATTGGTGACGGAGGAAGGTTGATGGTGACGATGGCGACGGATTTCCCTCTCCGGAGCCCCGAACGGACTCCAGATCAGCCCTCCCGAGAGGTTTTAGGGCTTGGCGGCGGCTCCATATTGTAAAACGCGATGAATCCTTCTCTCTGATTTTTTTCTCTCCGAAACCAAATATATAGAGTTGGAGTTGAGGTCGGAGGAGCTCCAGGGGGCCCACGAGGTAGGGGGCGCGCCCCCACCCTCGTGGCTAGGGTGTGGGCCCCCTGGTGTTCATCTTTTGCAAGGATTTTTTATTATTTCCAAATAGACGTTCCGTGAAGTTTTAGGTCATTCCAAGAACTTGTGTTTCTGCACATAAATAATGCCATGGTAATTCTGCTGAAAACACCGTCAGTCCGGGTTAGTTCCATTCAAATCATGCAAGTTATAGTCCAAAACAAGGGCAAAAGTGTTTGGAAAAGTAGATACGACGGAGATGTATCATGTAGTTGGTTTGATTGATTTGTTTATACATGTGGCTCTGTGTGCACAGCGGTGCCAACTCTCTCACATCGCGAGAGCGGTGCCAAAATCTTTTGATTTGACATCGATGCGTATTATGTGGCATACTTTTGCGAAATATGGCATCAGCCACATAGTGGAAGGCAACAAATTCCAAAGCTCTTCACTTACTCCTAGGTAAATGAGAGGAAAGAGAAAGAGAAAGAGAGAGAGAGAGAGTGAAAAAAATATCACTAGCCAGCCAACCCTATCGTATGAGCGAATGGTATTGGTACATCTTGATGACCCGACAATCTTATACAACCAGCTGCTCTAATATGTTCTCTTCTTTTGCAGATAAAAAAAGACCCGAAAGTGAAAAATGTGCTGCACTATAACAATCTCATCGAATGCCTTGATCTCCATCTTATAGAAATTGATTTGATCGACTACCGAGGCAACACATCTGAGATTAAATTGGCCAGGTTCTTTGTTCTGGAGGCAACTATGCTCAAGGTAATGAGGTTTGGCGTTCTCTGGCGCAACAATGAATGGCGTTCTGATCACCGCAAGCGTCTAAGCCTAAATGACAAAGTCTCCACAGAAGCTGAATTTGTTTTTGAAACATCAAGTGGCCAGAGACTCAAAAACTTATTTGCCCATTAGTGACTTGTCACGGCGGTGGATTTTAGTTTGTACGATAATGCTGCATCCACCTAAAGTAACGAAAGTTCTTACGTAAACTTCCTAGTAATTCCCTCTTCGTAGGTGCAACATTACTCCTAACATTTGTAATATGAGTTTGAAACTTGTAATATTGTTGTGTCCTATTACTGCGTTTTCAAATTCCTGTGAATCAAACAGGTCCTGAGTTGGTGATGATGTTGTGCCTGCCATCTTTCACCAATAGCCGCCGGATCTAGATATGACGCATACAAACCAAACTTATCCAGTTTTGCAAAAAGATGCCCGCACTTGTTCCCTATTTACAGAAAACTCCTTGTCTCTCACAATCAGCCTTATCTCCTCCCCACCACATCTAGAAGGCCATGGAAAAATCTGGTGCAATGGCCGCTGCCGGCGCTGTCCACCCCCCAATCTTGGTGTTCCGTGCAATGCACGTGTCACATCCCTAGTTCTAGTATGATCTAGGCTTGCTTTGTGCATCATGTTTAAGTTTCAAATGAAATTGAAATGGGGAATGTTTCAAACCCTAGCACCAAAGCAAATTCAAATAGATTCAAATTTAAATGGAATTTCAATGAACCCAAAATGCTCTTCAAAAATGTTCATGGTCTTTGGAAAATGTTGGAAACAACAACCAGAGGTGATGCACATTTTTGCTAAACATTTTGGATTTTTGAATGAACCCATATGTATTTGAATTGGAGCTGTTTAAATAATATAAATATTTTAAAGGCTCCAAAAATGTTGGAAATTGGTGAGCGCCTCTGGTATATTATAACTAGTGGTCACAAGGAATCCCAACATTTTTAGATTTGTGCTAGTATTTATTTTGAGTCAAAAACAAATGTCAGAAATAGAAAAGAAAACAAAAAAATGGGAAAACTTACCTAGGCCACTTACCCGAGGCCTGGCACTGTGCGGCCCAGCCAGCTGGCTCTGCCAGTCGTCGTCTCCATCGTGCTAGGAAGACGCCAAGCACGCGCTTGCCGCACGCGGCCACGCGCCTGGCCACCTCCTGCCTCCCTACTTGCTCCGCGACCCTTGCAGCGTCGCCATACCCCCCCAGGCCCCTCTCACTCTCCCTCGCCCTCATCCTCTCGTCTGTCACCCTCTCCCGTGACAGTCGAAGCACTACCATCACTGCCGACGCGCTCTCCGCCCTCCCCTCGCCCCTCCATCGTGTCCACGTGCTCCGCCACTGTGGGCTACGCCTCCTCGTCAAGGCGCACGGCGCCGGACGCCCTGGAACGCCGCCATCGCCATCGTCTTCCACCTCAGGCTCCGCCATCCACCACCGTCGATTCGCCGTCACCAAGCCTGCCCCGAGCCCGCCGTGCTGCTTCGCGTGATCGCCGTGAGCATCTCCCCGTTTCCCCTCTCTTCTCCCCCTCGTTCTCGCGTCGTAGCCGTTGTTTCCACCCCGGCCGAAGCCATCGCCGCCGCAGCCCCTCGCTGTCGTGGCCACAGCTGCCGCAGCTCGCAGCCGAGCTCGCTGTTGCACTCAGTGCACTCCGGCGAGTCGAGCGGACCCGCTCGCAGCTCCTGTCGTGCCCCACAACACCCCGCGCGCACCTGGCCAAACACCGGTCGCCGCACTCGTCATCGCCGGTGCCACTCCGGCCACTCCCCGGCCGCTCCACCACCACGGTTGGATGCGGACGAGCGTCCGCATCCTGTAGCTGTGCTTCACGTGCCAAATGGCGCCCTGTAGGCAAATCCCGCAGAACACAGCCGCGTCTGGACTCGCCGGCGACTAAACGCCGGCGACCGCTGACCATTGACGGCGTGGGTTGACCCCACTGCCCGGTTTGACCTCCCCCTCTCTCTCACTGACTTGCGGGCCCCGCCCGACTAATTACTCCAGTTAGCACAAATTAACTAGTTAGGTTAGTTATTTTAGTCACTGACTAGTGGACCCTGCCCAGTTAGTTAGGACTAACTAACTTAGTTAGTTGACTGGGTCACTGACCAGTGGGACCCACTAGTCAGGTTTGACGTGGTCAGCCCCATTGACTCGCTTACGTCATGCTAACGTAGTGCTGACGCAGTTATTCATTTTCTGGTATTAAAATAAATTAGGAAAATCCAGAAAATGATATAAACTTCTAAAATTCATAGAAATTCAACCGTAGCTCAGAATGAAATAATTTATATATGAAAAATTATCAGAAATATGCAAGGAATCCATTTATGCTAGTTCCATGCATGAAAAACCCACTTATACATGCTGTATAAGTGAAAACATAATATGGGCATTTTAAATGCTTCATTTTGAATTGCATTTGAATCTTTGATTCAAATGGGTTTCAACCAACTTGGTAGCATCTTGCATTAGCCCAAACACTAGCATTTGCACATGTCATGTTCATGCATCATATTGTTGCATTTGTTTGTGTATTGATTGCCGGCACCATTTCTTCTCGATAGGTTCCACTCCGGAAGGTGTTCCCGAGTACCTGTCAGAGGAGCAGTGCCCCTTCTTTGATATATCAGGCAAGCAATCCCCCTTGAGCATTTCGATAAAATCCCACTCTCTCGCTCCTACTCCTTATACTGCATTAGGACAATGACAATTCAACTGCTAATTTTCTGTTGCGGTAGCTGAACCCATTCCTCTGCATGACCTGTCATTGCCACAATAAATAGTTGAAACCCACTAGCATGAGTAGGAGTTGCTTGAGCCTTGGTGTGCCTACTCATCCATGCTTGTTTTCTTTATGCCAGCTATGCTTAGAGTTGTGTCAGGTCTGATTCATCGGGAATGAATCGGAGTGGTGAACATGTCCTACCGATAAAGGCTAAGTGTGTGAACACGTTTTGGTAAAAGTAGCGATGAGAGGCCATGTAGGAGTACATGGTGGGTTGTCTCATTGGAACCGTCCCTAAGCACTGAGTTCTGTGTATGTTATCCAACTCCAGTTACTACCACACATTGGGTTCCAGTTATCCGGCCCCTCTCGGCTTATTAATCTACTTGATCTCTGTCCAGGAGTCGCAACTAGTTTCTGGCGTTTGTAGGTAGTGCTAGTTGTCTACCAGGTGGTGTCCGATGGGACGGGCTTGGGACAGACTTGGCACCGTGGCATGGTGTACCAAGTGGCACCCGGATGGTGGGCTTGGGAACCCTGCACACATCGTTTGGGGCCGTACTGGAGACTTTGGCCGGAACTCCTTGCAGATGGAACTCGAATAGGTGATAAACCTGGACGAGAGACTTGTGTGGTTAGTCAGGTCGTGGCCGACACCCTCGCCCGGCTTCTGCTTGAAGGTTGCCGAGGTACATGACGTGTACAGGGCGATAAGTGGCGAGAGCGTGTGTGAAGAAGTACACCCCTACAGGGTTAAAATTATCTATTTGAATAGCCGTTTTCCTCGGATATGGAAACTTGGAGGACTTATGTAGTACATAGACAACTTGAAGTGGATACTCTAAAATACGCAAGATAAGAGTGAGTGCTATGGATGGCCTTCTCGTAGGGAGACGGGAACAGATCCATAGTGGAGTTTTGATATGGTGAATATGTGGACTCGTGTGCGTCTTCTCACCTCAAAGAAGTTTCTGATACTCGTAGTATAGGTTAGCCACTGAGTCAAAGCTGGCTTGCTGCTGTTAAAACTCCACCACCCTCTTTGTTGACAATGTTGCATATGTAGATAGTTCTGATGTAAGACTTGCTGAGTACCTTCGTACTCACGTTTGCTTATTTATGTTTTGCAGTTGGTTACACTAGTGACTACGATGAGTAGCTTGTATCCCAGCTACGATCTTGTACCCTTGGGAGGATCTTGTAGATAGTTAGGCTTCTCAGCCTTTTTCTTTTGTAGTTGTCTGTACTCAGACATGTAATGCTTCCGTTGCTTGTATGCTCTGAATGATGGGTCATGAGACCCCTGTTTGTATTGAATGCTATGTGGCTCTTCTGGGCCTTTATCTATATGAGTTTGAGTTATGTTGTGATGCCAAGTTGTACCGCACCTACTTGCATGTTATGAGTACGTGTAACGTGTATTGCTATGTGTGGGATCCGACAATCTAGTTGTTTTTCCATGGTAGCCTCTCTTATGGGGAAATGTAGTCTAGTGCTTCCACTGAGCCTTGGTAGTCCGCTACAGCCCGGTTTACCGGAGTCCTGTTAGCCCAGCACTACTGCTTCGGAACACGTAGACTGTCCGACATGTGATTCACTTCGTTCCTATGTCTGTCCCTTCGGGGAAATGTCACGCGGAGACATCCGGAGTCCTGTTAGCCTGCTACAGCCCGGGTTCCCGGAGTCCTGTTAGCCCAGCTGCTACAGCCCGGATTCATACGCTGTTGACCGACATGCTCGAGGTTGATTCATGTATGTCTGTCCCTATAAGTTAGTGCCACTTTGGGTTCATGACTAGTCATGTCGGCACGGGTTCTCTGTCATATGGATGCTAGCGACACTATCATATACGTGAGCCAAAAGGCACAAACGGTCCCGAGCCAGGTAAGGTGGCACCCGTGGGGATACCATGCATGAGGCCGCAAAATGATATGATGTGTTACATGCTAGATTGGTGTGACATAGGATCGGGGTCCCGACAGCGTTGGTATCAGAGCTTGACTGACTGTAGGATTACCAAGCCAAACTGGTCGAAGTTGAGTCTAGAAATGCTTTAGTTTATATAAGGGAATTGATTGTGGAAGGGAACGTAAGGCTCTTTTTACTCCTTTACCTCATGTCATTCTTTCTGAGTCAGCCTCTTCTTTTCTACGAGGGTTAAGGACTAGGCTTCTCCTCTATCTCTTAGGATGACATGTTATTAAACCGTAAAGTCTTAGGATTGTTGGGTTTGTGTCTCCGTACACTTCTACTACTTCCGTGTGTCATCAGTTTGACCCAGAACCTTGATATTATGATGCTGAGTGATTATGCTATTCCTTTGATGAATGTCTCAAAAATCCTTTTTGAGCATTTACAGCCGTTATGCTGCCGAAATTGTCCTAGGATTTCAAGAGTTTCCAATGCTTTTGCATTACATTCCACATCCTTATGTCGATGCTAATTCCATCCTTGTTTCCTTGGTTTCTGTGCCAGGATGTCGTCTGCTAACCGAGGTTCAATTGCTCATAGCAAGAACCACGGCGATGGTAGGGATGAGGATCCTCCTGACCAGCCTTTGATGGCAGAGTTCTTGTTAGCATCCAAGAGGAACAAGCGTGATACTAACCGCTTGCTGGCATAGATTGAGCAGAACACCGCACATCAGCGTAAGAAGTTGGTTTCCATCACCGACTTCATTGGTCTGAAACCACCCACCTTCCATCATTCCATTGAGCCACTCGATGCAGATGACTGGCTCCGTAGCATCACTCTTAAGCTGTGTTTTGCGAACGTGGCTGAAGGTGACAAGGTCACCTATGCTACCTATCACCTAGAAGGTCCTGCTAGTATTTGGTGGCAGAGCTATGAGGCTATGCTTCCAGCTGGCTAGATTCCTACCTGGAAGGATTTCATCGAGGCTTTTCGTGAGCACCACATTCCTCAGGCTCTCATTGACCGCAATAGGGAAGATTTCTGTAGTTTTACCCAGGGTAAGATGCCTGTTGATGCTTACAGTGGAGAGTTTGGAAGCCTCGCCCGCTATGCTACACAAGAAGTGTCCACGGACGCCAAGAAGCAGGCTAGATTCTGGAAGGGTCTCAACCCCAAGCTGCGTCGTGATCTCCACCTGCACCATTATGATACATTCGAGGCTCTTGTGAACAAGGCCAACAATGTAGAGATAGCTCAGCTCACTTACGAGGAGTCTCGTAAGCACAACCGTGATCTGGGTTCTTCCTCCCGCTCTGGCTCTCAGAAGCGGTGGATTTGGATTCCGAACTCAGGTCTTCCACCTGGTTATGCACCGAGGCCATCCGATGTGGCGCCTCACCCAGCTCAGCAACGTGCTCCACCCAGGCCTATTAGTGGACCACTTGCCAAAGTAGGTCTACGTCCTACCTCAGGAACTTGCTTCACCTGCGGAGAACCAGGACACTATGCACGTGACTGCCCTCAGTCCAGTTATACTCCACCCCAGTCTGAGAGGTCTGTTGGCCGTGAAAAGCCATCGGGCAAGATGATCAGTACCAAGCCAGCCACCACTGAACGAGCATGTGTGCACCACGTCTCAGCTACAGAAGCTCAAGATGATCCCGACGTTGTACTGGGCACGGTTCTTGTCAATTGTCACCCATCTTCAGTTCTGTTCGATACTGGAGCGTCTCACTCCTTCATATCCGAAGGTTATGCTTGGTTGCACGACATGTCATTTTGTGATATGCCAACTCCACTAATAATCCAGACTCCTAGTTCCAAATGGCAAACCTCCAAGGTAAGTCATGGTAATGAAATCCTTGTTGACATATTAGTATTTCTTGCTTCTTTGATATATCCCAAGTCTTCAGATATTAACATCATCTTGAGCATGGACTGGATGACAACTCATCATGCCAAGATCGATTGTTACACTAGATCTGTTCAACTTACACATCCATCTGGCAAAATAGTCACCGTCTCCACTAGAGTTGCAAAGTGTCAACTCTATTCTCTTAATGCCAGCCATCTTCCAGACCTTGAAGATATTCCGATAGTCCATGACTTCCGGATGTCTTTCCAGAAGAACTGCCAGGTGTCCCACCTGACAGAGATGTAGAGTTTGTCATAGAACTTATCCCAGGAACTGTTCCAATCGCTAGGAGACCATACAAGATGGCACCTTTGGAGTTAGCCGTGCTTAAGAAACAGCTTGATGAGTCCTTGCAAAAGGGTTTCATCCATCCCAGTTCTTCTCCTTGGGCTTGTCCTGTCCTCTTCGACAAGAAGAATGATGGTACATATGAGATGGTTGTAGATTATCATCCCGTTAATTTGGTTACGATAAAGAACAAGTATCCGGTCCCCAGGATCAACGACCTATATGATTAGCTCGCTGGATCCTCAGTCTTTTCTAAGATGGATTTGAGGTTAGGCTACCACCAAATCAAAATCAGAAACGGGGACATCCCCAAAACGACCTTTGTCACTCGCTATGGTCAATACGAGTACACCGTGATGTCTTTTGGCCTAACCAATGCTCCAGCTACTTTCTCCCGCTTGATGAACTCGATCTTTATGGAGTACTTAGATAAGTTCGTCGTGGTTTACCTCGATGATATTCTTATTTACTCGAAGAACGAGGAAGAGCATGCCCAACATCTTAGACTTGTGTTAGAAAAACTCAGAGAGCACCGCCTTTATGCCAAGTTCTCCAATTGTGAATTTTGGTTGCCAGAAGTGACCTATCTAGGCCACGTGATCTCTGGTAAGGGCATTGCTGTCAATCCCAAGAGAGTTAAAGCCGTTCTCGATTGGACTCCAACCGAAACGGTCAAACAAGTTAGGAGTTTCCTTGGTCTAGCCAGTTATTGTCGCCGCTTTGTTGAAAACTTCTCCAAAGTGGCCAAACCCCTCACGGAACTTCTCAAGAAAGATAAAAGGTTTGAGTGGACCCCGCATTGTGAGCACAGTTTTCAGGAACTGAAAAGACGCCTGACTTCTGCGCCCATACTCGTGCCACCGTATTTCACTAAAGACTTTGTTATCTATTGCGACGCTTCGCGTCAAGGACTAGGTTGCATTCTTATGCAGGATCGTCATGTGATTGCCTATGCATCTCGACACTTGCATCCACATGAGGAAAATTATCCTACACATGATCTAGAGCTTGCAGCCGTAGTCTATGCACTTAAGACTTGGTGACATTACCTTCTTGGTAACCATTGCGAAATCTACACTGACCATCATAGTCTCAAGTATATCTTCACCCAACCGGATCTGAATCTCAGACAGAGACGTTGGTTGGAGTTGATCTCGGATTACGACGTAGGAATCACCTACACCCCAGGCAAAGCCAATGTCATGGCTGATGCTTTAAGTCGTAAATCCTATTGCAACAACCTCATGTTGAAACAATGTCAACCACCCGTCCATGAGGAATTCTGTAAGCTTAACCTTCACATAGCTCCTCATGGTTCCCTTTCTACCTTGGTGGCGAAACCTACCCTTACGGATCAGATCATAGAGGCTCAGAAGCATGATACGGGAATCTCCCGGATCAAGAAAAATATTTCCAAGGGAGTTGCTGGTTGTTTCTCTATGGATGAACGAGGTGTTGTTTACTTTGGAAACCGTTTGGTGGTTCCCAAATGTCAACAGATGCAGCAACTGATCCTTAAGGAGGCCAATGAATCTCCTCTCACGATTCATCCCGGTAGTACAAAGATGTATCTGGACCTACGCCAGAGGTTCTGGTGGACTAGGACGAAGAGAGAAATCACTCAGTATATTGCCAACTGTGACGTTTGTTATCGCGTTAAGGCAGAGCATCAAAGACCTGCTGGGACCCTTCAACGTTTAGTTATTCCCGAGTGGAAATGGGACAAAGTTGGTATGGACTTCATCACCGGCTTTCCCAGGACCAAGAAAGGAAATAATGCTATCTTCGTAGTCATTGATCGTCTTTCCAAAGTGGCTCACTTCCTACCTGTTCGAGAGAGTATCTCTGCTAGTCAGCTCGCCGTCTTATATATCTCCCGAATAGTGTCACTCCATGGTGTTCCACTAGAGATCAATTCAGACCGTGGCAGTCTTTTCACCTCTCATTTCTGGGAAAGTTTCCAGAATGCCATGGGAACCCATCTTTCTTTCAGTACCGCTTTCCACCCTCAGTCAAGTGGTCAGGTGGAAAGGGTCAACCAAATTCTCGAAGACATGCTTGGAGCTTGTGTTATCTAATTCGGTATGGATTGGGAGAAGTGTCTTCCTTTCGCCGAGCTTGCTTATAACAATAGCTATTGATCCAGTCTTAAGAAATCTCATTTTGAGATTCTCTATGGACGAAGATGTCGAACACCTTTGAACTGGTCAGAAACCGGCAAAAGACAATTCTTTGGGCCGGATATGATCCAGGAGGCAGAAGAGCAAGTTCACATCATTCATGAGAATTTGAAAACAGCCCAATCTCATCAAAAGAGCCAGTATGACCGTCATCATAAGGAAGTGGCTTATGAAGTTGGCGACAAGGCTTACCTTCGGGTTACTCCTTTGAAGGGTACCCATCATTTCGGTATCAAGGGCAAGTTGGCTCCTCGTTACATTGGTCCTTTTCGCATTCTCGCTAAACGAGGAGAGGTTGCCTACTGGTTGGAACTACCCCCACATCTTTCTCGAGTTCATGATGTCTTCCACGTCTCTCAACTCAGGCATTGCTTCTCG